>NC_056731.1:351969443-352051943 GCF_019279795.1 Protopterus annectens
TGGGAATTTTCTTGGCAGGGGATCGGAGGTCATTTTCCATTTTTCTGATTGTTGCAGGGACACAACTGTCCAATCAGGGACTGTCCATGGCACATTGGGTCAGCAGGTAACCCTGGTGACCATGCCCATGTCGCTACTGGGGTTTCCACCTTTTCCAGTTTCCGATCTGGGATATTTCCGGGACTCACATCTGACTTTACAGGCCGACACATACACACGGTCACTATATAGCATAGAACTTCACTTGTTTGCCTAAATATAAGCTTATTGTTGTGGCAATTTGCTTGCTTATTCTGTTTCTTGTGTCATTTAGGTATTTCTGTTACAGAAATAACCAATTCATGCTACCATTACATTAAATACGGGATATCATTGTGTCCTACAATCGTAGCACATCAGCCATTTCTAATCGTTTTTAGGGACACAACTGGCCATAGAGAGACTGCCCCAACCAAAGTGGGACAGGTGGTGACCTTAGTCGCTGCTCCTATGTCGGTGCGGCGCGCTGACATGCGGCTGTACACCTTCTCTGAGTGTAAACACTGATGGTGCATTGCGGGACGAACGCGGTCTTATGCGTATCCTTTGCTCCTTGGACGGGTACACTTATGCCTTCGTGGCTTGTATTTGCTTCTCCGTTAATTTGGGACGGGTACTATGTTGCATACTGTACGTGCGTTTCATTCTGCACAGGACCTGGCTGCTGCCATTACTATTGTGGGCGGAATGTGGCTGTCAGCACATTAGGTTGCTCACCTCATGCCGGCTTAGACACGCCTCCAGACGCATCCTACCTGGGCTCGCTCACGTACACTACGCACGTGTCTGTGATTCCGGTGCACTCTCATTAATATGTATATGGCGCTACTGCGCCGGCTATTCACTGCACCGCCGGCGCAAGCCTTACGCCGGCCTTGCGCCGAGCTTCATGAATCCCGGGGTTACAGTCATCTTTGCAGGCTTTATCTGTAAACTAAACAAAATGCCAATCTATCATGTGGGGTCCATAACCTGTGCAGTAGTCCTTTAAGCAATTTGTCTTGAGCTTGTTTCTTGCTTGCTGTTCATTTTTTACTTTGATCATGTTTTCCCCATGAAACAAGTAGATAGTTGTTGTCAGGCAGCAGGTCTTTTTTGTATAAGAAACATTTTTACAAGTGGGGGTATCAAAGAGATTGCTACTTTCAGCATGTTACTTGGTATTTTTATAACGCTGAATATAAATTATAATTAGAACTGCAGTGCAAGGAGAAGTGGTTTGAGTTGAGTGCTACTTTTTTTATACTTGATTTTGACTGGCATTCCAGTAATGTATTTAAAAAGTAATTTATTTTTTTCATGCCTCACAACCTTTTTGTTTCCATCTAGATATTAAGTACGCTGTCATGCAGCCAATGCATTGAAATAGTTTTTTTCTTCTACACTTCATTTTGTCTTGATTGGACTCTCATAATGACGTTTTGGCACCTAGGGCAGTGTATTTAATTAAAGTCCCAGTTTTTGTGTTTGTGAGCATAGCTCTACCACTAGTTTGCCACACCCCTTAACATTGGCCCCACCCATTCAGCTGTCTCCTGCAGCCCACCTTTGATTTGAAGTCACCAGCTGCCACTGATATATATATATATATATATATTATAGATTTCTGAGTGTATTTCAATTTAAAACTCTTTAATAGATTTATCATTTGAGATTAATAGACTTATGTACATATATATATATTCTCAAGTGTTTGCTAGGTTTTTATTTAGAATTTGTTTTTTGTTGTACATTTTCTTAAACAATATGTATTGTTTTTAGCCCAACAAAATGAAGTGTTTTATATTTTTATTTAACTTTTAATTTTTTAGTTGCTTTTCCCACTTGACACACAAACCTGAAGAAGTTCTAACAGACAAAAGCGATCTATGTTAAAAATGTTTCTGAATGTTGGTAGAAAAGATTTCTAAGGAATTCTGAAGACTTGGGTTAACTTTTTCTTTCTTTCTTTTTTTCTTTTTTGATACTACAATGAAATGCTTTCAGGAGGTTTTAACAATTATTAATGTGTAATTTTAAGTTTAACTTTTAGTTTGGTTTAGTTTAAACATATACTGGAATCACACAGCTTGAAGTAAGGCAGCACTATGTCAAATATCACACCAGTGTAATTAGGAGTATTTAGCAAGTAAACATGCTAATTGTCTTTTACGACACAGCTACCCTAGTAAGCCACTCCCATGCTTTTAAACACACTTTTAAATAGGTATATAAATGGAATGGTAAATTTCTGCACTTTATTCTGTTTTTCCAGCTACTATTTGGATCACTTGCTTGTGTGTTTTTAATGAAGAGGATTCGACTTGAAATACCTTGTGCTTCTCTGCTTTCATTAGTGGATTTATACTTTGCAAAGTTATTAAAGTATTTCTACCACCTGGTATTTGGTGGGATATTCACAGTATGGTTTTTATTAGCTGCCTGAACTCTGGGAATCTTAGATCTTCCACACAAAGAAGTTTCCTCATTATTTATTTTTTCATTATTTCCTACAGGTAACACACCTGGTATGCAAAACATGTGTAGCCTTTTAAACTTTCTTCTTGTAAGCGCAAAAGCAGATGAACTGATTGGAAATGCAGCAGTAAAGTGTTTGAAATGTAAACTATAAACTCTTGCATCTCTTGTTCTAGAAAGTGTAATAAAATGCAATTGCTGTTTACTTCAGAATTACAGATGAATAGAAGTTTGAAAAGAAATCAGGTATTAATATGCAAACAGTTAAAAAATATATGTAAGATCTTGTGTACTAACATTTTCTATTGTCAATGGTTACAGGTAAGAGCTGATGTAATCAGCCTTTTGTCTCAGGAACTACTCCAATGAATGTAGGAGGGGGATTTCTAAAGAGGAGTACATTTTTCTTCTAATACAGTCTGATGTATTTTTCTTTTTGTAAAAGGGAAAAATGGTAATCAATTTCATCTGGACTATCAGAATAAAGTTAATTACATAAAATGTGAATAAATATTTGAGACTGGACTACATCTTGCCCTAGTATGGGAGACCTTTATGAACATCTGTGAAAGACTTTGCTCCATCTATGTATTTTTCATTTGTCTGACAGATTATTGAAGGTCAGTATTTCTTTATTAAAACATAGTCTATGTAGTTATCTGTAGTTTAGATTATTCTTTCTATACTCTGTGGACTAACTGTCAGTTTGACAGTCTTTGTGTCTTTTTCATTCTTCTTTATATTTAATATGTAACAGCACTGTTTGCTTTATCATTTAAGTGAAGTTTATTTATTCATCTTAAACCTCTTTTGGCTGATCTATTTACATTATGAATTATTGCTAATTATTGTCTCATTAAAGGGTTATCCATTGCCATTGTAGATTAACAAATTGTAGTTGCTTTAGTTCCTATTTCTACTTAACTAAGTTTCTTGGACTTTCTACCACTGAAAATATTAATGTGTATAATTTTATATTTGGGTAGGTCAGGAGCAGCAGGTAGCGGCAATACTATCATGTCAAGAAGAACGCTATGTGGAATTGAAGAATTTCAACAACTTTCCCAGGGAATTGTGAGTATGTGCATGTGCATGTGTGACAATAACTTGCAGGGAAGGCAGTTACTGTGGATAAGGGTAACTAGAGGTCACTTTGGTTCACAGAGAGTGGTGAGCATGGGGCCTGGGGTATTAGACCAAGGACTCAGCTCTGAAGGTGTTCTGGTGTGCAGTTCAGTCTGTGTGTGGATGTCAGAAGCCCATAGACAGCAGAGTGGTGAATATTCCAGTTACACCCTTGAAGCCATGTTGGATTTTGTGAACTAGCTATTAGGCTTGTATGCATTTTTTTTAACTTGCTGGGTGCCAGTGGTTTGACTCAAGAGACCATTACCCTAGTGCCAACTTGGACATTTCTTCACAGTTGATTGGCAGGGGTAGGATTCACCACCATCTGTGTCATCTGTCCTTTACATCATTTGTAGTGGGAGGGGTAGGATTCACCACCATCTGAGAAATCTGTCCTTTACATTGTTTGTAGTGATGGCATCCATCTATGTTGTTTTGTGGCAAAGGTTTGATACTGAAATTCAACTTAGCCTAAAATAGCGATGTTACTAAAGGTATATGTATACCTTCTCAAGAGCAAATTACATTACGCCAAAGACTGGTTTTGCACAGCAGTTATTTTATTTTTTACTCAGTTCAATTTGGAAAAACAGAAAGTGAGCTATTTTGACAACTGTGCAAAAATGCCAGTAGCAGAGTTGACAAAGGAGTGCAAAGCAAAAAAATCCAGCCTCTAATATGACCAAGGAAGAGATGCTGTCATCTTTGTGTATATCTGGAATGCAGCCCGGACGCAGCTTTGCAGGAGCAGTTAATTCACTGGAGGCAGGCTAAGGGCAACCTTTTTCATCCCAGAATAACTTCAAAACCCAACTGGAATTAGAGAGAATGACTCTTGAAATAAGTTGCATGGAACTTGCAGCAGCTGAGAGGTTGCATTTGGGGGTAGAAAGTGAGCAGACCCAAGAAGAGTAGATATAAAAGCAGCAACACCATGAGAGAGATAGAGAAAGAGAGAGATAGGAGAGAGAGAGAGAGAGAGAGAGAGAAAGAGATGATCATCCTGCACCTGAGACAAGTGAGTCGTGGAAAGGGGGAAGCCAAACCCTAGAATCCTATGACAGTAGAAATCTTTTTCTTCAAGATAAAGAGGGAGATGATTTGGATTGCTTCATAAGGGCATTTAAAATAGTGTGTAATCAGCAACAAGCTGACCAAGGATAGTGTGTGAAGTTTTGAATTTTGCTGTATTAAGGCTATGTGCTCTATGTTGATGGTAAATGATACTCTTCAAACTGCTGTATTATGAATTAACAAAGCCTATGTACTCTGTGACTATCACACTACTGCATTATGATATACCAAAGCCTGTGTATTCCCATGGTCATGGTAACTGATGCTCTGACTCTACTGTATTATGAGGTGTCAAACTCTGTAGTACTCCATGCTCATGAGAACTACTGCACTGACACTATTGTATTTTGATGTAGCAAATCCTGTGTCTTCTATGCTGATGGTAAATGAAGCTCTTATTGTATTATAATGTAAAAAAAAAAACTGCTCGTTCAATGCTGATGGTATTTGAGGCTCTCACAGTACTGAATTATGATGTAAGAAAGCCTTTGTGATATACACTTCTGGCAATTCAGACTCTGACGCTAATGTACGATGATGTAACAAACCCTTCCATCCTGATGGTAACTGAGGCTGTAACACTACTGTATTATGATGTAACAGAGGCTTATATAGCTGAGGCTCAGACAATACTGTATTATGATATAACAAAATCTGTAGATTCCATGCTGATTGTATCTGAGGCACTAATAGTACTATATTATGATGTAACAGAGGCCGTATTTTCATTGCTTATGGTAGCCATGGTTCTGGCACTACTGAGTTATGATGTAGCCAAGCCTGTAGTATTCCATTCTGATGATAACTAAGGGTCTAGCACTACTCTGTCATGAAGTAACCAAGCTTTGTGTTCCATGATGATGAAAATAACTGAGACACTGAAACTGCAATGATATAACAAAGCCTGTGTGTTCTATGCTGATTGCAAAAGAGGCTCTGACACTATTGTAGAATGACATAACAAACTTGCTTTCTTCCATACTGATGGTAACTGAGGCCTTGACACTATTGTAGTATGATATAACAAACCTGCTTTCTTCCGTACTGATGGTAACTGAGGCTCTGACACTACTGTATTAGTTTAATGTCTCCAAATGTTTAGGTTTCTACATACTTTTTCAGGCCTGCACTCCATTCTTTAATCAGGGCAAAATTAATGTTAATGAAATCAGTTTTACTTGTGTCTTTGATATTTGATAAGAGTGCCACTTCTCAGCTCTCAAAATGTACCCCAAAGTGCCTTTTTTGCAGTCCATAAGGGGTTACTTTTATTGGTAGCATATCTAAATATGTTTGAAATCTTTTTTTATTAGCACTGTTGCTCCCAATACAACTGATACTATCTATGTATCCTTATACCACATTGCTCTAGTTTCTTTTTGCAAGTCTTGATAGTTTAGAAATTTATGTATTTCATTTTATGAAGGAAGTCTATCTTCTTCATCTTTCAGTCTTTGCCTTGCAAACTGAGAGAGTTTCTTTGTGCCATCTATCGATTCACTTTCCAGGAGCTGGTAAAGTGTCTCTGATACCTTGTTCTCTGCTATTGCAACTGCTTTCTTAACCTCTTTGTTAACTAACCAGTATTGCTGTTTAGACTGGTACATCCTTTCTATCTCCCACTTTTTCTTTACTCCTTCTTTTTGTGATGACCTCCTGCACTTCTGCATTCCACCATGAACTTTCCTTATATACCTTAATTTCATACTTGGCTCAGATACAAATATGTTCTATAATCCGCACACATGCTGCTTTGAGCACTGCCAATCTTCTTCTTCTTCTTCAACCCCACCTATTTCCTCCATTCTTGAAGTGCTATGGCCCTGAGTAATTCCTTGAACTGTTATGCTTTCTTCCAGGTCTTCTGTTGACCTTAGACCCTCTTTGATCACTGTTTGCAACTCATTGTGGCAACCAGTGGTTTATGGTGTGGGCCGACTGTTTCAATGGGAATAACTTTGCAATCACTGATTTGACCCCAGTGCCCTTTCCTTACCACAAGGAAGTCTACCTGAGTTGCATCTTGACCAATTTTTTATGTGATCTTATGACTCTCTCTCTTTCTGGACCATGTGGGCTACTATAAAGCCATTTACCAGACAGAAGCCTAGAATGGCCTTTCCTTCTTTATTCTTGTTGCTCCACCCATATGGACTTAGGCAGTCCTCATACCCTGTTTTGTCTGTACCAATATATGCATTCAAATCACCCATCATTAAAACCTGCTTTATTTAGTATGCCCTGTAACTGCTGTCTGAATGCATGCTTCTCCTCACTATCACAACCCTCTGTGGGACATAGGCTGAGATTATGAATAGTGCCATATCATTGCACTGGAGTCTGATTGCCATGAGTCTCTCACTAATTCTGATGACATCACTCATTGCCTTCTGGAAACTCTCCCTCACAACAATTCTCACACCATTTCTTGCCAGAGAAGATGCTGCATCCCAAGCCAAGTAGCTTTGCTGCATTACCCTTCCATCCTGTTCCCTGGATACATAGGATGTGCAGGTTCATCCTTACCATTATGTTGTCTACTTTCAGCCTTTATCCTGTCAGAGAACCTAAACTGAGTATAGCAATTCTTAGTTCATGTTTGGCAGCTTAATTTGTTTTATATCCAGCTTTCACTCAACAGTGCTATTCCAGGCAACTCAAGCTAAGGAACTGGGCACCCGCTGACCGGTAGCTTATTGACCCACGGCTGCTGGGCTTTATGTCAGACAAACATTGGTCAATAGTGGCACATACACCCCTCCCAAAATTAGCATGGGTCCCTGGCATAGATCGGAATAAGCAGGATCCTGAACCCACTTATCACTGGCAAATACCTATGCCCATTTGATGACAACGAACTGGCTCCCCACTTAAGCACCATGTTCAATAATAGCCTTGCATCAGGCTTTGTGCCCACTGAACGGCGCACAGCAACAGTTATCCCACTCCACGAAGGGGAAGCCACCACTGATCCTGGGAACTATCGACCTATTAGCCTGACGAGCCTGATCTGCAAGGCCATAGAACGTATCATCATAGAACTCATAAACAAAGACATTAGTAACCTCCAAACTCTGGATCCCAGTTCGGGTTTGTGAAAGGCAGATCATGCCTCCTAACCTAGCCGTAGATGAGGGTAAGGTGGTTCACACAGCCTATCTTGACCTCACCAAGGCTTTTAACACCATCCCCCATTCTGGAATTATAGCTAAACTCACTAAACTAGGTATAAATCCCTACATCACAAGATGGGTTGTCAACTGGCTCACTGACAGAACCCACACTGTAAAAGTTGCAGACTCCAAATCTGACCTCAAAGCAGTGGCAAGTGGAGTACCACAGGGTTCCATCCTAGGACCTGTCTGTTTGGTATCTACTTCTCTGAATTACAGGTTAACACAGAAGACTGTAAACTAGGAGCCATAGTTAAGTCCCCAAATGTTGTGAACATCCTACAGAAGGGCCTCACTGAGACAGATGCCTGGTCTCAGAGCCATGGCCTCAAGCTCAATGCCAAAATGTGCAGTGTCATCCCCTTTGGTAAAAACTCTGTACCCATGAACTACCACATAGGCAGCAATCTACTTAACACTGAATGAGTGATTAGAGACCTTGGGACCCAGGTGGACAGTAGTCTCTCCTTTGATAGTCACATCGCCACAGTAGTCAGGAAGTCCTTCTAAGTGGCACACCTCATCATAAAAGGGTTCTCATCCAGGAAAAAGAGGTCATTGTTCCCCTCTATTCGACACTCATTAGACCCATTATAGAGTACAATGCCCCTTTTGGAATGTACTTCACAAGACATCTGCACCAGCTGGAAAGGCCACAGAAGTACCTCACAAAGAGGATTACTGGCCTCAAACAAATGCCCTACACTGACCACCTCAAAAAAACTCCAGATTTACTCCGTAGTATATCGCCTACTCCGAGGTGATCTCTGCCTAACATATAAAGCTATGTCAACCCCAGAGCTGTTGGACATGCTACACCTAAAGAAATCCCAATCCCTTCGAGCTACACGCTCTAGAGACCTAAACCTTGTCACCACAATAAACAGGACATGCTGGAGGAATAGATTCCTGTCCCAGAGACTTCCCATACTCTCGAACAGGCTACCCATCTATGTCAAGCAAAGTTCTTCATTAGCACTCTTCAAGAAAAATCTTGATGAGTGGATGGGAAATAAGAAATACACCCCGGGGATCACTTCTGTGTCTCTGCTCGATAGTGGCACAGGAAAATAACTTTTTTGGGTGGCATAAGCAAGGGAACCTTGTTGGCTAGGCTTACGTAAGCCCTTGGGCCGATAGCCTAGTACCTACCTATGAACCTATGAACCTATATGACCGAATCATATACTCATATGTATGACACTTTGTATATCCATATGATCGAGTCGAAGAAAATTGACTAAAACTGTGTCCCCATACCCCAACTAATTATATATATATATATATATATATATATATCAACTCTGAGATCACTCTACAGTGGGGAAAGGCATACTCCCCAAATCCCCACTGTTGGCAATTTCTCACCAAATGAAAGCTGACAATGTTTGATCAGCTGATTTTTGGTCAGCAGTGTCAATTTGTTTCAGTGTGATGATGATATATATACATATATATATATATATATATATATATATATATATATATATATAAATATATTTATAAATATATATATATATATATATGTGTGTGTGTGTACATACACAGAGAGAGAGAGAGTAAGTGTGCTCATGTATGTGTGTGTGTAAAATACATACATGCATACATGCAGAGAGAGAGAGAAATAGAGAGCGATGTTAGATAATATATTTTTCCCAAAGACTGACAAATATCTCTCTTGAACCATTTTGGTTCTGTCATTTTCCTAAGTAACCCTGGAGTCAACTGTAAGTACAGTTCTGAACTGCTTTAAGTGCTTTTATGTTGAACCTATATGAGCAATGTGCTAGGTAGCTGGTGTAGAATATAAAAGTCATCCATTTCCATTTTAACTCATAATTAGCACTGTGAGAAAAGCACATAATATTACGATGATGCCTAACTGATTATTTTCTGTGTGTGCTGCAGTAGTCTTCTCTTTATCAGCAATGTGTTGTACTTTTGAGTTATGTATAAAGCATGCCCAACTTAAATTAGTATTATGTCAAAATTGTATGCATCTCACAAGTATTTTGGCAAATATCTATTTTTTAATTAAATGTGCTTAGGTTCAAAAATATGGAAAAACTATCATAATTTGGAGAAAATCAGATATGCTTACAGTAAAAAGTATTACTTGCATGTATGTATAGTCAAGAGTTTAACACATTTTGCATTATTTTCCCCAACAATATAAAAAGGCGGTGCAGGTAAATTTTGTCAGCTGACTGCTTCCATATCATCATCTGTAACATGTAAACAGTAAATATGGAAGAGGCAGTTTAATGCCATTTTCTCAACATGAAGGAAGACGGATACCTCTTCATTAAATATTACACATTTTGATTTATCACATCTACAGAATACATAGCAATATATTCTGTGTGCTCAAGTGTTAACCAAGTGATGTGAGATGCTGTGATAAACTTAAAGGTCTTTTATTTATTTTACGAAATGAAATGGAACAGACATTCTCTTCTATCTGTGAGAACATTTATTATAATTTATCTGTCCTTTTTTATGCAATGATGATTCTGACTCTACACACATATATTTTCAGTTCTCAGTGACAAACTCTGACCACTAAGAGACATCTGGGTGTTCACTGACCTTTCATCTGACATACCTCTGATGACCAGTTTGCTGTGGTACCCTGTAGATTAAGGCTTATATGTAAGTTACCATAATTGGTGATGCTGCCAGCAAAATAGGGTAGGTCACGTACAACAACATGACTATAGCCCACACACATGGAAACAAAATCTCATGAATACTGCCTGTATAAGAAAGGAAATTACACATTAGCTGTCTGAAACACAGAGGGGCAGTATGAGTAAAGAAAGATATGATCATACTCTCCTTCTTTTATAAACTCTGTATGACTCTTAAACGTATGAAGCATAATCACAATTTGATATTTATGAAATGCTGTAATCTCTCTGCCATCTGATTGGATCGAAACAATCACAATATTTTGTAACTCCACATTCATACAGTCATATAACTGCTGGTTGGAAAACACAGCTCTTCTAAGTAAGTCAGTGTGACCACACACGTGTGATGATATCATTCTCTGTATAACAGGAATCAGTAGTCTGCTAGGGTAATCACAGCTCAATACACAAACCCAGACATTTATGGGATGCTTATTATTTAAGACAACGCCCACTCATTCTGTCATAATGATACAACTAAACAGCACTTTTGTTTATTAACGAGTCTCAGCTTGCCAGCTATTTCTGAGCTAGCTGACCCAGACAGCAGACCTAGACATATCCCACACATTTTATGTGTCAGCAGTATCATTCATAAAACAGCCTCCCCAGTATAAGTCTGGAATTTTGTTTTAATTTCTTGAGTAACATAGTCCAGTTTCATTGATTCCTAGACTGCATTGTCTATGTTTGTAGTCTACTGTGACTAAATTTGTAAAGGGAAATGACACTGATTAGTAAGAGTCAACTGCTGAGGAAAGTAAAGGAAAGGAAAGGAGAGGAAAAGGGAAGACTGAAACATAAAGAAATCTTTTTTGTAAAAACTACAAATATAGAAGCCTTTTGCCTAGAGAGTCAGACAGATATTTTTTTTCTTGGATTGAGTAGCTCCCCTCAGAACAGCTGGGAACATAAAAAGTTAGGCGTTGGAGGTGTCTGGGATTTAAACTTTCAAAAGTTAAAGTTGGCTGTCCTTACTGTAACTACAGCTGCATAAAAGATGGCACATAAGCTCAGTACTGGAATGTTTTGTTTCCTTTCTCTGGGAGTCACAAGGGCTCAAAACAAGTGAAACACTGATTAATGTTCATTGTACATGCCGTTTTGTATGGTCTTTAATCACGCTACATACTGGTAAAGCAGGAAAGTTCCGATATATATACAGCAAACACACGTGAACTTAAAACAAGCAGATTCATTGCTCATGAATGAAAAGAAGCAAAAACCGTGCTCATTTTGAAACAATTATAATGAATTCCAGAATTTTCTGCAACAAGTAGAGAGTTTAAATGAATGGTAAGAAAAGAAAAAAAAAAACAAGCTCCATTCAGTAAGCCTTATTATTATGTGCTGGACTATTCTGTTCATATAAAACTATTTTACTCACATTTAATTTACTTCCCTATTTGAAAAAAAATGTGTTTCATTCTTAACAACCTAATTTGCTCATACTGTACTTACAAATGAACTTTCTGATACAGTTAACTTGATGCCCAAAATCAAAATGCAGTAGATCAAGACAGTAAGACACTTCATTTAGTCACTTTTGTTGGTCTCAAAAGCCTATTCCTTCATTGGTAAAAGAATAAACACCCAATGAATCTGAAGTTCTTGTTAAATTCCTTGTCACTCACAGTGACACAGATTTGCACCTAACAAAATGCATATATTTTATAATGTATAATCCATACATATGGACAGACTTGTTAGCATTGAGAGAGTTTTCATGAAAATATGGGACAAGTAGTGAAATGGTGAGAGCGAAGAAAGGGAGGGATAAAAGATACAAAGTTATAATGCACATAAAAGACCACTAAACAGACTAATAGTTTCTTGCCATCAAGGAAATATAATTTAATGTAATATACATGTGACATCATTTACTCATCAGCTAGCTATGTTAAAAAAAGCTGAATTCCACTGCAGAACATATAAAGAGCCGTAAACCAAGAAAGTAAGAGAAAATCATTGCCTGTATAGTCATTTTTAAGTCAGCATGTTTTTAGGAACTAGAATAGATTAATATCTGGTCATCACTCAAACTAATCAGGCCTTCTGAATATACTGTCTATAACTGACTGCCTAGAAAATCACTGTTGTAAGAGGTTACAAATTAGATATTATATATACTTTCAGTGACAGTGTAAGCCAGATATGTAATGCATGCCTAAGGCACACCATTTGATACACAAAATATTCAGAGGCTGAGTCTCTGTCGGGAAATTAATTATTTTCTTCTTGTAGAATGCCTTTGCTATTTTTAAAATATGTTGTTTCTGCATGTCCAGTCTAAGGTTTACAGTTTTATGATGCAAATTATTAGATATAAATACCTAATCAGAGATACAATACTGTTCAGTTTCCTCAAAATGAATAACCACTAAAAGTGAGAGTAAATGTTCATAGGTTCATAGGTTCATAGGTAGGTACTAGGCTTTTGGCTCTAGGGCCTATACAAGCCTAGCCAAAAAGGTACCCTGGCTTTCGCCACCCAAGAAAATTATTTTCTGTGCCCCTGTTGAGCAGAGCCACAGAGGTGGTCCCTGGGGTGAATTTCCTATTTCTCATCCAATCATCAAGATTTTTCTTGAAGAGTGCTAATGAGGAGCTTTGTTTGATATAGATAGGTAGTTTGTTCCAGAGTATGGGTAGTCTCTGGGACAGGAATCTATCCCTCCAGCATGTTCTGTTTATTGTGGTGACAAGGTTTAAGTTCCTAGAGCGTGTAGCTCAGAGGGATTGGGATTTCTTTAAGTGGAGCATGTCCAACAGCTCTGGGTTTGCATAGCTTTGAATTTTAGGTAGAGATCGCCTCTGAGTAGGCGATATGTGACAGAGTAAATCTGGAGTTTTTTGAGATGGTCTGCATAGGGCATCTGTTTGAGGCCAGTAATCCTCTTTGTGAGGTATATCTGTGGCCTTTCCAGTTGCTGTAGATGTTTTGTGAGGTACATACCAAAAGGGGCGTTGTACTCTATAATGGGTCTAATGAGTGATGGGTAGAGGGGAACAATGACCTCTTTTTTACTAGATGAGAAACCTTTTGTAATGAGGTGTGCCACGTAGAAGGATTTCCTGACTACTGTGGCGATGTGATTATCAAAGGAGAGACTACTGTCCACCTGTGTCCCAAGGTATCTTATCACACTTTCAGTGTTAAGTAGACTACCACCTATGTGGTAGTTCATGGGTACAGAGTTTTTATCAAAGGGGATGACAATGCACTTTTTGGCATTGAACTTGAGGCCATGACTTTGACACCAGGCATCTGTCTCAGTGAGGCCCTTTTGTAGGATGTCCACATCATTAGGAGTTTCGATTATGGCCCCTAGTTTGCAGTCATCTGCGAACTTTGTTAGCCAAAGACCTTCAGTGTTAGCCTGTACTTCAGAAAGGTAGATACCAAACAGGAGAGAACCCAGGACTGAACCCTGTGATTCTCCACTTGTCACTGGTCTGAAGTCTGATTTGGAGTCTGCTACTTTCACAGTGTGGGTTCTGTCAGTGAGCCAGTTGGCAACCCATCTTGTGACATAGGGATTTATACTTAGTTTAGTGAGTTATCTATAATTCCAGAGTGGGAGATGGTGTCAAAAGCCTTGGCATGATCTATATAGGCTGTGTGAATCACCTTACCCTCATCTATGGCTTTGGTGACTGCTTCAAAGAAGTTTATCAGGTTTAGGAGACATGATCTGCCTTTTACAAACCCGAACTGGGTGGGGTCCAGAGTTTGAAGATTAGAAATGTCTTTGTTTATAAGTTCCATGATGATACGTTCCATGGCCTTGCAGACCAGGCTTGATAGGCTAATGGGGTGGTAGTTCCCGAGGTCTGTGGTGGCTCCCCCTTTGTGAAGTGGGATAACTGTCGCTGTGCGCCATTCAGTGGGTACAAAGCCTGAGGTGTGGCTATGATTGAACATGGTGCTTAGGTGGGGTGCCAGTTCATTCTGTAGTTCATGTAGAACGCAGCCTGTCATGTTGTCAGGTCCCATTGATGCTGTGTTCCTGGCTTTGGAGAGTGTGGTTTTTACCTGTGCATCCATGATTACAGGAACTTTGCATTCTTCCGGTATAGAGATGGGCCTTTTAGGGGGTGAGAGAGGGATAAAGGTAGCACTGAACCTATCTGCCAGGATGTTGGCAATATCAGTTGGTTCTGCATATTTAGTGCAATTGTGCTGTAACTCAGAGCAGATATGAGTGTTGCCATTGAGATTCTTGACATAACTATAGAATGCTTTGTTGTTGTCTTTAGAATCAGTGCTGATTTTGTTTTAGTAACTAGCTTTGGAGGATTTTATGAGGGATCTCACCTTTTTACTGAGGATGACCAGGGAGTTCCTCCAAACAATGGGTTTTACTCTTTTTTGCAACATTTTCTTTCTTCTGTTGTAGAGTTTGTTTATAGCAGGGGACCACCAGATTGGCTTCCCCTTTTTTGGAGGGTAGCATCTTGGTTCTGTTAGGTATAGCACGATCCATGCACTCGTGTAAGTGCTTATAAAGTGCATTTGTGTAGGATTCAGCAGTAGTACCTCTATTGTCGGTCTGCATGGGTGTCATGAAGTTGGCCACTTCTGTCTTAAGAAGCGTGAAGTTGGCTTTGGAGAAATTTTTTACGGTGGTTTCCCTAATGGGGGGTGGAGCAGGTTGTGGATGTCTAGGGTGATTAGCTTGTGGTCGGATCTGACCAACGAGGAATTGACATCTGTTGTGGAACACCGGTTGCCCATGTTGGTAATGGCCAAGTCTAGGATATTGCTGCCCCTGGTGGGGTGTGGATAAGTTGATCCAAGATGTTGGAATTTATGAATTCCAGAAAACGTCGAGCAAAAGAGCTGGTACATGAGTAGTTTTCCCCGTTAATGGTGGGGTAGTTGAAATCACCCATTATGAGGGTGTTGGATTGCAACCTAATATTTTCCAGTGTAACAAGTAATGAGGGAGTGGGAAACCTGGGGCATGGTGGGGGATCTGTAGCAAGTTACAATTTGGATTGCAGTCTTGCCCAGAGTTAGTTGCACTTGGATAATCTCGGATGCATTGTGCTGAGCAACTAGTCTGGAGGTGTGGATATCCTTAATGAATATGGACACGCCTCCGCCTTTAGTGTTTCAGTCCAGGTTAGGTGGCCAAAAGGTGTGGTATGAATTATAGCCTGGTAATGCAAGGGTGCTCTCTAGACCCTTGAACCAGATCTCTGTCACTGCACAGATGTTGATGTTCTCCATTTTAAGGAGTGCATTGAGTGAATGCATTTTGAGATTTAGACTTCTAGCACTGAGTAGCATTACCCTCAGATTTTGCTTGCTTGTACCTGTTACAGTGGTGAATTTGCCATTTGAACCTTGCCTAAAAAAGGCACTATAGGGGTGGCAAGAACCTTAGCCAGTATCCGGAATCCCAAGGGTGACAGGTGAAGGCCATCTCTGGCAAAGCATCGTGGTCTGTCAATCATGTCATCCCAGGCAGAGAGATACTGGACTCCTGTAGAATGACACCAGAAGCTTAGCCAATTGTCGAAGTCAATAATTTTGTCCTTGTACTGTGGTATCATTCTGGTGATGGCAGGATGCCACCCAGGGCTAGGGTCATACCTGCCTGGGCTACAAGATCGGAAAGCTTCTCCATGTCTCTTTTCATGTAGTCCAGGGCGGCACATCTCAGGCCATTCACACCAACATGGACAATGGCAGAGTCATATTTGTACTTGTCGTGAAGTGACTTGAGTGCATGCATTATGTGGCGGATCCTGGCACCTGACAGGCAGCTGACAGTAACTTTCTCTTTGTTTATCCATTAGCAATGCAGTTCCTTTTCTAGTGAATCTGATTTTCAGTTCCTTTCAAACCATATCCTCCTAGAATTCCTTTATAATTCTCTTTTTCCTTCTTCACACTTAACCATCAGGTGGCACCAACACCTAGCTGCATTCAAAAAGTTGACTGGACCCTCCTTTACCTCCTCTGAACTCAGCTCCACCCACGCCTTGGGCCAGTGAGGAAATCAATTATGCTAGTGTAGTGTCACACTGTTGCCAAGACAGTGTGTCCTAACCCAACCACCACCAATGGCAACTTTGCAAATGATAAAATAGCTGCCATTGGAAGTTGCATGTGAAACCCCCTAGCCAAGAGATGCACAGTTTGCAATGTGGAGCTTGACAAGCTGTTAATTCTGCAATTGCATCCTTCTCCCCAAGAAGGGCAAGCTGACGTCAGCTGCTAACTTCCATCCTTCCTTTCCTGGCTTCTATTATATCTGAACCACCAGTAAAATATGGGTTATCTAAGGAGCATTTAGGGCTTTTTTTGCCACAGCACCAATTTCTTTGTAATTTTTTCATCAAATCTGATTATACATACATACATACATACATACATACATACAGTGTGTGTGTGTGTGTGTGTGTGTGTGTGTGTGTGTATGTGTGTGTATATATATATATATATATATATATATATATATATATATACACACACACACATATACATACACATATATATATATATATATATATATATATATATATATATATATATATATATATACATATATATATCTATATATCTATATATATATATGGATCTACTTTACTTCATCGAAATTTCATTACTTCAAAAAAGTCTAGTCGCCGAATTGACTGACTAAAAAAAAAAAAACACAAAAAAAAATCTTTTGCAGGAGGGCAAGCCCTCCTGCACCCCCATGTGGGGGGCTGTGCCCCCACACCCCCTACTTAAATGGATCAACTCCAAGAAAGTACAGTGAGGAAAAGGGAATACTCCCATTCCATGCTGTATTGTGATCTCCGTACTCAGTTTTCGAAGTTTTAGAACTTCAAACAACTGGTCTCACACAAGTGGGTTTCAAAGTACTGAAACTTTGACCAGCCAAAGTAGACCCACATTCATATCATATATATATATATATATATATATATGTATATATCTCATATATACATATATATATATATATATATATATATATATATATATATATATATATATTCATTATATACATATATATATATATATATTCATTATATATATATATATATATATTATGTATGTATATATATATATATATATATAGTGTCTATGCATATATATATATATATATATATATATATATATATATATATATATATATATATATATATGGACCCCATCAGTTTTGTTGAAATCATGAAAACTAAAACTATAAACCAAGAAAATAAAGAAACGGAACTGCTATACTGCTGGGACTCTCAATATCACTCATAAAAAGTATGAATAATGTAAAATAATCCTTTAATTCAATTAAAACACAGGTAAAACACAGTCAGTATGTGAGTGCCTTTGTTTTATATAATATAAAACTTCTTCAGGCAGCTCCACTTTCCCGCTACAAGATTTTAATAACCAAGGCATCACATATTGCACTCAATTATGTCATTTAAAAAGCTTTAAAGAAACATCATACAAATCCCAAATACTGGCAATAAAATGTTCATAAATATTTATAAAAACCTAAAATAATGCCATTAAACTATACACTAACATATTTTTAATTATTAAAAACCTATTTACATTGGAATTTTAATTTTAACAATGGAGCAATGGAAATATGTTCATTGAGCCCTGGCCAGCTATATGAATTCCCTATTTTCTAGCATCAAAGACCAGGGGCCACCTTGAGCATCAACTACAGGCCTTTTCAATACAGAAAACTTAAAGCAATGGCCAGGATATTCTTTAAGGTGCTTGTAAAGTGCACTGGTGCTTATTTCCTTACATATGCCATAATTATGTTCATATATCCACTCACGGAGCTTGCACTCTGTTTTTCCTGTATACCAGTCCTGCACTATAACCATTTAATATAAAATTTACATCCAACACATTAAAATGGTCTCTCTCCAATATAAAATTATAGTAATTATATCTTCCACATTTATACATACAGCAATGGCCTTTGTATTTGATAATCTTCCCCTCAAAATATTTTTAAAATTCCTACCCTTTTTATAAACAATTAAGGGGTTTTCACCCACCTATCCAGCTATAAAATTATCCCCCCTTAGCACATTCCAGTTTTTATTTAACATCCACCTAATGGCTCTACTTTGTAAACTAAACACTGTAATAAAAGAAGGAATTTATTAATGCATGTTAAACTTCAGAACCATTCCATTATGTTGAAGACCATTAATCCCACTTGTGCCCATTTCATATTTTAACATGGCAGTAAAATGCCCCTTTCTCTCTTTAAACTAACTTCTCCAACCAGTTCATCAAAAATGTAAATTGGATAACCAGTTTTAATAGACATGTTTTTATGACTCTCACATTCCTTTTTAAAATCTTGGTCCCTAACTAGTTGTTCTTTTATAACTGCTCTTTTTTGCGAAAAGAGGTGGACACTAGTAAAGTGAAGTAGCATGTTAGAATAAGTGGGGTTCCTATAAATACTTGCTACAAACCTATTATTTATGACATCCTTCTTTAATATCACATCTAAATATGGAATACTGTTCTCATTAAAATTATATGTAAAAACTAAAATATCAGTACTATTATTAATATAATCAAGAAATTCACCAATTCTTTCCTTCTCACCTTTCCATAAAATAAATTTATCATCAAGGTAATGCAAGTATAAGTTAAACATGTTTTTAAGCAGACTATCATGAATAAATAGGAATTCCCACTGTAACATAACAATGTTTGCAAAGAGGGAGCCCATGGGAGAGCCCATGGCCACACACTCTCTTTTTGCAAAAAGAATTTTCCCTCAAAAAATAAAAAAAATATTACTAAGTATCATATCCAATAGTTCTTCATAAAGGTTAACTCTCTCTTGAACAATTCCTTTCCTGGTTAGGTAATCAGTAAACCATTTAATACCTAAATTATGAGGGATCACTGTATATAAATCTTTAATGTCGATCGTAATAAAAATGTCACCTTCATTATAGTTTAACTAATTTATCTTCTCCAAAAAATACCAAGAATTCCTACAAAGATGTTCCTCATCCCTAAAAAATGTTTTTAATTACCATATAAAAATTGAGCTCAAGCACTGGTAATTGAACCCCTCTCATCAACAATAGGGTGCATGAGGGGTTATGCCAGTTCTTGTGGATCTTTGGGATGCCAAAAATCATAGGCATCTTTGGGGAAACAATGTTCAAATAATTGAATTCATCAGTTGTCACCCTGCCATCAATAAATAAGTCATTTAACTGTACATAAACCTTATAACAGGCTGAATTGATCTGGTTCTTACTAACTTGTTCATTCATATACCTTACCATTCAAAATAATCCACAGTCTTCTTGCATACTCAGCATTGGACATAATAACCAGCCCACCCCTATTATCTGGTTTCATAATTCTCAAATCTTGCTCTTAATAAACCCCAGCAGTTCACATTCATTAACATTCATATTAAATTGTCTGTGAGTTAATCCTCTACCTAATACATTACAGATATCAAGCTCACAAACCTTAAAAAAAATTAAAACTGGATGGAGGGGTGGGTTATAGGTACTAGACAGCCTAAAAGGTTGTTCGACATGTGAAACTTCATTAAACACAAAAGACAAATTCAACTTCCTTAAATACACTTTAAGGTCCATAAGCACTTCAGGAATATTAGCCCTATGTGAAGGAACAAAAGTGATCCCTTTAGAAAACAAGTTATTCCACATTGATACAACCATCAAAAAAATTATAAATATTAAAGTCACCTTGAGTGTTTTTAATGATAGTGCAGTCCCCATACAAAACTGCATAATCGGGGTCAATGATGGTCAAGTTGCCAGAAATAGTTACTTCCTCTGTCAGGTCCCCGTCGGTTCACTACCAAAGATTTGTTTACTGCAAAGGAACCTCTCTGGTCCAATCTGTACGGTGTGTACTGCCTTCCTGTCTCTCACTGGTTCCTCTTGTTCCTGTCCTTCAAACGTTCTAATCTCCTCAACTGGGGAAAATCTGAAGTGCTGCACACATGACTTTCTTCTTTCATATTATTAATTTCTATTTATTACCATGTGGAAAATCAGGCTGATTATTATTTTCTTGATTATGAAACCCCACACTGGCAGTTCCACTAATGCGCTATTCCAACATGCCATGGAACAGATATTTGCTGGATATGCTTGTTCCATTAATGTGGATGACATTATTGTTGGAGGCAATGGAGAAAAGGAACATAACAGAAATTTCAGGAACATTCTAGACCATGTACATGAGGTTAACTTCAAGTTTAATCCTTTAAAATATCAATTCAAATAGAAGGATGTCAACTATGTTGGTCACATGTTCATATGTTTAGGGCTACAGCCAGATCCATCAAAAATAATAGCAATCAATGATATGCCAGTTCCAGAAGATGTTACATCTTTACAGTGTTTTCTGGATATGATTAATCATTTGGGAAAATTCATCCCAAATGATAGTGAGCTTTCAGCACCATTGCGTGAGTTAAAATGTAAAGATATAAAATGGTCTTGGTTTGCACAGCACCATGAGGCATTTGACACTTTAAAAAAAGGCAATTGCCAGGAGATTCCAAAATGGTGGACAGCCTGTAAGCACACTGACAGTGCAGCTCCTGCATTCCTGTACTATAATCTGACTTCAAACCAGCGCATCGCTTAGGAAAAGTATACCAAATATCAATGGATTAAAGCAGAAATATGAGTACTTACTTGTTTCATCTTTATTTTTCAAAGATTCTCTCATTCTGAAGGAAAAATAATTACATGTTGAACCGCATGGTGTGGATTCTTCAAGACTAACAGGCCTAATAAGAGGAAAGTAACAAGAAAAACAACTTTTATAACAAGACTTATAATTTAAAATTCTGCACTACTGCTAGGAATCTAACTATACAAGATTAATGGAGAATCAGCCAGATCAGATGGAAACTGCAATCACAAAAACCAAACTGTCTGCGATTACTACTCCTGAGAAAGAAACCACTTCTAAAAGGCAAAAAATTAACAAGCAACAACAAGAAGCTGATAAAATGTCTCAAAGATTAAAACAGGAACAACCTTTAATACTGGAGAATCTGAAAACTGCTTTACAACCTTTACAAACAGAAGTGCAGGGTTTCTCTCATAAGCTAACTACATTTGGCTCTACTCTGGACCAAATTGTGCTTAGGCTTGAACAAAATGAAGCTAAAATTATGGACAATGAGCTAAAAATAAATGAACTGCAACAAAAAGCACAAATCAATGACACCATAATTAAAGAATTACAACAAAAAATGTTAGACTTGGAAGCTAGAAGCCAGAGAAATAATTTTATCATAAGAGGTATTCCAGAGAGCTTTGATAATTCACAACTTATTCCAATAATAAAAGAAATACTAAGCTCTCTTCTGGCTAATAAAAATCTCCTGGATGAGATAGTGATCGAAAGAGCTATAAAGCATACACAAACAAGTGATTTTCCTAGACAAATCTATATCAGACTGCTTAATTCAGCACATGTTCAACAGATACTGTCAGCTTATAAGATTAAAAAGAATGTTACATGGAGAGCGCATAAAATTATGATTACTCAAGATCTTCCTTTACAAATTAAACAAAATCGACAGAAACTCAGCAAATACTGCAACTACCTCATTGAAAATAAGATTTGTTTCCAAATGAAATATCCTGCAACTTTAACATTTTATTACAAAGAAGAAAAAATATCCTTGGAAACACCTGACCAGGCAAAATCCACCTTTCTGTGTCTCTTCAAAGTAAATCCTGCCTGAGACAACTATTTTCATATATTTTGATCCAAAAACAACCTTTGGAAGGCTAAACAAGTGCTACAGCTTCAAAGAACTACAGGACAGAAGAATATACCACTCTTATGGGAAATTTTAAACAAGTGGATGTGGAATGTGTTCTAAATAACTCTGCTTACTTGCCTGTAGGGAAAACCTCTTTGCTACACTGTAATACTTAAGGTACTATCTTTTAGTAACTGCCTTTACATTTAAAAGTTACAAAGCTACCTAACACTGTCTGCATAGAGAAATGACTTTAAAGTGCATTTACAGCTTACAAAAAAGAAGTGTTAAATTACATTTAAAAATACTACCAGTCTGCCCTAGACTCCTCACAACACAGCCCCAAACAATTCTGGTCCTCCATAAACTCCATCCTCCACCCAGGTAAAGTCAGTACCCCTCCTCCTAACATCCTTCACTCCTCAGAAAATATTGCTACCTCATTCAACACACACTTCACCCAAACCATACTATCACTAGCTAAACAACACAACCCCCCTCCCCTCCAACCCACACCTTCAACTAGTAATCTCCCCACTGCCTTCTCTTTTTCTCCTGTACCTACCTCCAACATAAAAAAAACTCTTAACTAAACTTAAACCCACCAAATTAGCAGCAGACAACCTCCCAAGTGAATACCTACAAATCACAGCTGACGCTCTGGCCTACCCAGTATCCATCTTGATTAACTGATCTCTGTCAGAAAGTTACGTTCCCACACTGTGGAAAGTATCACATATAATTCCCCTCCACAAAGGCGGAACCTTCGCAGAACTAACCAATTACCGCCCCATATTCTCTCTCTACTCTCCAAAATACTAGAGAGATGCATACACTCTCAGGTCTCAGACTACCTACTTACTAACAACCTCCTTTCCAGTACTCAGCATGGTTTCCAACCAAACCATAGCACCACCACTGCCTTACTCTCCTTTACTAACACTATCCTTCAGCATAAAAACATTGGCTATCTCTCCTCTGCTACTTTCCTAGACCTATCTAAAGCATTTGACATGGTCCCACACAAACAACTTATCTCTGTCCTCAATAACCTATCCTTCTCACAATCAGTCACCAACTGGTTTCAGAATTACCTGTCTGACTGCCAACAATCCGTTGTATGGCAAATGACATATCTCCCCAACTACCTGTCTCCATAGGGGTTCCCCAAGGATCCATCCTTGGACCCCTACTCTTCTCTGTTTACACCAATAATCTAGCCTCTGCCACCAAACATACAATACGCAGATGACTCGACCATCATCTGCTCAGCCCAATCCCTACCCAAACTGCAAAAAGTCACACAGGAAGCCTTTTCCTCTGTTGAAACATGGTTATCCAATGCACAATTAATACTCAACCCAAACAAAACTAAACTACTCATCTTCCAACCCACCAAACATACTCAAAACAACTCTCACTTTAACATCATAGCAAAAGACAACACCACTATATACCCAACTGAACACACCAAATTGCTAGGAGTGGAAATAGACAATAAACTAAAATTTGACATTCACATATCCATGACCATAAAAAAAGTCCACAAAAAACTAGGGGCGTTATACAGAAATAAGCAATTTCTCACCAAAGCAGCAAAGATTTCAGTAGCAAATTCCCACCTTATCTCCACCCTACTTTATGCCTCTCCAATATATACCAACCTAAGGCAATGTGATCTAAACAAGCTAGAGACCTGCTACAACAAAATTGCCAAATTCACCACAGGGGCATCCTACCATAGTCACCACTGTCTCTCACTTGCTGAACTGGGCTGGCTTGAACTCCCTCATCTCCTTCAGTGGTATCAACTCTCACTCACCCACAAACTAGTAAACCATCCACTAAATGTCCCATCCCTCCAGAATCTACTCCAACCCTATCGCACCACCAAAACACTAAGATCCAGCAACAAAAATCACTTGCAGATCACTAAAGCCAATAACTCTGCTGGTGAAGCACTATTCTCTTATGCCATAGCCAAATTATGGAACTCACTCCCACGCACAGTTACCTCCTTACCATCATGCACCCACTTCAAAACTTTACTAAAAGCGCACCTAAAAACATGCTGGCTATGCCCTTGCAACTCCCACTCTAATATCATCCAACCCATCCAACCACTACCTTTCTTTTCACTCCACTAACTACCTTGATTATAGCAAGCTCAGATGCTCATAAGCCTAGTACTTATTATACAGCAGGAACTTCTCATTGTAACATTTGTTAATGTCTGCTATGTACTTCACAGATAAAGATTCTAGTTGTCTACTGATGTACTATGTTCTTCATCTGTAAATATGCTGTAAGTAATTGCTATGTTAAATTGTTAATCCCTATGTAATCCAATGTAACTACTGTCTGTTTATTTTACTGTGGAGCTTTTCTCCCTGGGCCTCCACTGAAAATGGACCTACGTCCAGTCGGACACTCCCAGTCAACAAATTTAAATAAATAAATAAATAAATAAATAAATAAATATGGCTTTTGCCAGTGCAATGTTAAATGAAGTTCCAATACATCTTAAAGAACCACAGTTAGTTGCTGTTAGTAAGAATAAGGCAAATGTTGAATTTTAAAGTGCTGCCTTCTTTAAATGTTTAAAATGTATAATCATTATTCTACTGGCATAACCATTGAGTTACCTTTAAAGGTGTCTATGAGCAAGGTACAAAAAGATTTTCCTTTTTTTCCCCCTGTTTGTCCAGTAGATGGCACTGGTTAATTAATAATATGAGTTCACAATGATTCCTTGTATGGTTTCCAATACATTTTAAAGAACCACAGTTAGTTGCTGTTAGCAAGAATAATGCAAATGTTGTTAAATTTTTAAAATGATGTCTTCTTTAAATATACATATATTGTACTTGGTTTTTGAAAATATTGTTTTGTTAACTCTTTAATAACTCTTGAAATGTTAAGAATTATATGTTGATGTTACTACAAAACGTTTTATAAAAGCTACTTTTCCTTTTCGCTCTATATAATATCTAAGGGTACAATTAATATAATATTTTAAGAAGTCTGAAAATGAATATGCAGTATATAAATAATAAAAGGTGCGGGATGGGCACAGTCTGTTAGCTGATGACTGTTCGCATTTGGAATAGTATGGGTATTATTGACATCCCTCTGATATATATCTACTTCTTGTTGTTAAAAATAATAGTTTATTTTAGTTTCTTAACTCATGCCCATTTACAAATACAGAGGGATGGGTGGTTAGGCACCTATTTAGAGTTTAGGACTATAGAATTTGCAACATTTATTCTTAAGATAAATACACTAACAGAAAAAGTTTATAACTGTATTTATGTGTATCAACTAATGAGAAACTTCAACAATATTAATAAAAAAATGATAACCATAGACTCTTGGAATGTTAAAGGGATAGTAGATAAAAAGAAAAGAAATTTAATCATGCACCTCACATACCAAGCTAAGGCTGATATAACTTTCTTGCAAGAAACTCACTTAGATGACCAACTTTGGGTTAGGGAAAGGAAAAGAAAGTGGGTTAAAACAATAGTTTTGCAAATTATAGTTCTTTGTCCAGGGGAGTGGCCATTATAATAAATAAATCCTTCCAAGGAGAGGTTACTTCCTATGAAGCTGACTCAAAGGGAAGATGGGTATTACTTACTACTGAATATCATACTTTGAACAAACCATTACTCTTTCTTAATATATATATAGCCCCTGCTCAAATTAAGAGCTCTTCATTTATGAAATCTTTAATATATTAGCCAAATACCCAAATCATCTGTTTATTGTAGGTGGGGACTGGAATGCTTTACTAAATCTAGATAAGGATAGATCACATAATAAAAACAGACAGTCATAATCTACCACTACAGCACTTGAAGAATTACAAAATACATTTGAACTAGTTGACCCTTATGTTAAATTTCAATATGATAAAACAATATCAAGATTCACTTTCTTTTCAGCCACTCATAAAACTTGGTCCAGGATAGATGCTTTTCTAATTTCTCTTGCTTTCCTTTCTAACAAATTAAATTATGCTGTATCACCTAGAGCTCTTTCATATCATTCCAAAATTAGACTTTTAATAAACTTTCAAGCTCATAAACAGAATATTTCCTATTTCAATACCTGGACGTTAAATCCTAAAATTATACAAAACCAAGAAACTGTACAAGAAATTCAGAATGTGCTAGCCCAACTTCAAAATGATTTTATATCCGATCAAATTCCATATGACATACAATGGGTGGCTACCAAGGTGGTCATCAGGGGTATTATTATTCAAAAATCTGCATGGCTCAAAAAAAGTATAACAATCTTAAGAATGAACTAGAGTGTCAAATAAACACTGCTGAACTAGAACATCAGGAAAAACATTCTAAAGAACTTGAGAAAAAAATAATTGATTGGCAAAAACAATTACACAAACACTATTTAGAAAATATCTCCTTCTTAGAATTAAGGTTGTGGTGCTGCGGTAGCATTGTCACCTCACAGTAAGACGCTGTCAGGTTCGACTCTCAGCTAGAGCATCTTCTGCATGGAGACATGCATGAATGGGCGTACCTTCATTGAAGGTTGTGCATCAGGGCTGGCAACTCGGCAAGTAAAAATCAACTGCCAATCATCAGCGGACCAGAGTTCCACTGTGGCGACCCTAACCAGGAAAAGCCGAAAGACACAACAAGACACAACATATCAATATTCAGAATGGGCTCAAACACCATCAAAATTCCTAGCTAGACTAATTAACATAAAAAATGGACCTCCTAGGATCAAAGAAATAAAATATGAAGGACAGATTAAATATAAAGAGCAAGATATAGTGGACGCTATTGAAGATATTTATAAGAAATTATACAATATACCCTTATCATCATCTACAGACAGATTTGAGGATTTTATACATAATATAAACTTTCCAGAAATTACAGAAGATCAAAGGAAACTCTTAAAATCACCATTACATTTAAAAGAGATAAAAGCTGCAATAAACAAACTAAAATTAGGTAAATACCCTGGGCCTAATGGATACACATCGGATTTTTATAAGCTATTCATGGAACCTATCTCCAAAGTGTTATTAAAAGTTTTCAACTATATAATACAATATGGTATAACAGACAAATACTTAAATCACTCCAACACAGTGTTGATTCCTAAACCGCATTCTGACCCAACAGATCCAGCAAATTATAGACGAATAGCCCTCATAAACACTGATCTTAAGATATTAGCCCATGTTATAGCAAATAGACTTAAGAATATACTCCCCTCTATTATTTCCCAACAACAAATGGGCTTTATGACAAACAGGCAAACAAGTGACAACACCCTCCTTTTAGATACCATTGTAAGACTACTTAATAGGGATAAATGCCCCAGATATGCCCTTACAGTAGATGCAACTAAAGCTTTTGATAGAGTAAACTTACACTTTCTCTTTAATATACTGCCTTTGTATGGTTTTCCTCAAGAATTCATTAAAATGATCCAGGTTCTCTATCAGAAAGCTTCTACCACTATACAGGTAAATAAACTTATAACTAATCTTATACTCTTATCCAATTGTACAAGACAAGGATGTCCTCTTTCGCCATACCTATTTAATCTTTATCTAGAACCGCTCCTTCTGTTTATTTCACAAAAAACCTTTCATCATATTCCCAGAATCCACAATACAAATCTTATATACTCGGCCTTTGCTGATGACTTAAATATATACTTCCAACTCCCCACTACTGACCTCCCAAAAATACTTAAAGTTATTGATCAGTTCTTGGTAGTTTCAAATTATAATTTAAATTTAAACAAGTCACACATATTTCCCCTCAATCCTATAGGGCATAAAGAATTGTATTTTCCTATGAGTGAGATCAAAATAAACTGCCAGATAAAATATCTAGGAATAATATTTACTTCAGACTTCAAAGATATTATAAACAATAACCTACTAACTACATGGATTAGTATTCAAAATGATATGGCTAGATTGAAGAACATTACTATGTCTCTACTGTCAAAAGCTAGTGTTGTCAAGGTGAATTTTCTACCAAGAATACTCTTTCAATTAAATGCTACCTTTTCAAATATTCCTCAAAACTTCTTCCTTGCCATGGAAAAAGCTATAATAAGATTCTTATGGTATCCCAAATCTTTAAATATGCAAAACTTGTACTCGCCAAAGATAAGGGGGGAGTGGGGTTACCTGATTTTAAGCTTTACTATAGTATAATTACTGCACACAGACTAATACAAATAATAAACTACGATTCATATATAAATACTTGGACACCCCAGTGGACCAAAATCTGGTATGAACAGTTAAAATCCCTTGGCTGTAATATCAAATCCTTACCATTCTTGAATTTAAACCAGGCTAGCATAAACACGAAGAATTTACACCCACTAATTAAAAACATGATTCTTACAACACAGAAACTATTTAAATCATTGCAATTAGCTGACACTTTTGCCCTTATACAACCATTAACCTAAATCATAATTTACTAATAAATAATAAACCAGTAAATCTAACAAACTACCCCCTGATAAAAGACTACACAATATGGGATATATAACAATGGAAAGACTCTAACACGGGGCAAATGAGACTTGAACTCAAACTTCCCACAAAATATAGTATTATCCTTAACCAACTTCATGATCTTATAAATGCTAAATTCTCACAAATACACACTGACTTACAGAACATAGATTTAGTTAAATTAATACTTGAAAATCTTGTGATTAAAGGGAAAACAATTTCAAGGACTTATAAAATTGTAAATGAGTGCAAAACATCAGAATTCTTTATTGTTTTCAAACTATTGGCAAACAAAAATCAATCACTGACTGAAGAAAATAAGAAACTAGCCATTGAAAATACAATCAAATTCATTCCTTTCAAGAAGCTGTTATATACACAAATTATGGTAAATAACAATCTATATTATACCTTATCTAAATTAAATACATTCAGTCCTAACTTTTCGCCTATATGTCCCCATTGTCCAGATCAAACAGCTGATATTTTACATGTCATGTGGATCTGTACTAAGATACACAACTTATGGTGTTCCTTGAGAGTAAGATTAGAGAAGATGGGATATGAAAAATCAACCCTTACTTGGGAGACAGCTATATTGCACATTAATATCAATCAACTCCCAAAAATATTAAAACATGTCTTTATTACAATGTGTGCCCTTATTAAATTCTTTATTACAAAGAATTGGAATGTCATGTCACCAATTACATGGGAAAATTTTAGCAATCTTGCTATCAAATATATCTCATCTCACAAATTAATTTATTCAAAAACAAAAAAACAAAATCTATTACCAAAAATATTGGGGTTACTTACTAGATATAATTCTTGACAAATAAAATTTGTCTACAAATTGTCATGAAAAGCTAACCTTTAAATAAGAAATGAATGTAGTATAACCAGTTTTTCTTGCATCTTCTCCCTTTTTTTAGTATATGTGTAATTAGGTATTTTCCCTAAACATAGAAATAAATGGTTAAATTTCTATTTTTACTTTATATATAGACTATCCCCATTCTAACTATCCCTTATGAGACCAAATGAACATAAGAATTATCATACTTTACTTGACGATGTAGTGACTTCTTGTGTATATATTGTATATATATATATATATATATATATATATATATATATATATATATATATATATATATATATGTATAATTTTCTCGGAACGAGATTGAGTCTGTTTTCTTTAGATAGGTATTTATATTGTTTATTTGTATTTTTGAGTTATCGTATTGTTATTATTTGAAAAAAAACAGAAAACTGAAATAAAGAGATCTTGGAAAAAAAAAGGCAATTGCCAGTCCACCCCACACTGAGATACTATGATGTCAATAAGCCTGTGACACTTTCCTGTGATGTCTCTCAGTATGGACATGGTACGGCATATCTTCAAGAAGGCATTCCAGTTGCATATGCATCTCATACCCTGACTCAAACAGAGATGCACTATGTACAAATAGAAAAAGAACTTCTTGATGTTGTGTTTGCATGCTCCAGATTCAGTGACTATATATACAGAAGGTCAATCCAGATCAAGACAGATCACCAGCCACTAGTAATGATTTTGAACAAGCCAATACATACAGCCCTAGAAAGATTGCAATGCATGACATTAAAGCTACAAAAATACAGCTTTCCCATTGTCTACACAAAAGGTACACACATGTATCTTGCTGATGCCTTGTCATGCACACCCAAAAAGATGAAAGAACAATGCAAAAATGAGACAGCTGATTTTGAAGTTATGGAAGTCAAGCACATTTCATCATCACAGCTCGGTGAGTTATGAAATCACACTGCTATAGACCCAGTTCTTTAAAAAACTGAGTAATATTATCAACCAAGGCTGGCCAACATGTCAAACAAGTCTGCCAGTTGAAATTCAGCAGTATTTCCCTTTCAGGGATGAGCTCATAGTGGAACATGGCATCATTATGAAAGGCCCAAAAGTAGTAATTCCTAAATCATTGCAAAAGGACTATATACAAATTCTGCACAGAGGCCACCCAAGCATGGAATTGACTAAAAGTAGGGCAAGAAGCACTGTGTTCTGGCCCTCAATGTCTAAATATATTGAATGAGAGAGACATTTTCCTGTTCAGTTTGCGGCAGTAACAAACCATATCAACAAAAAGAATCTATTCACCTACACCCAATCACAGATTTACCACGGTCAACAGTAGCAGTAGATATTTTTAAATGGAATGGTCAACATTACCTGGTATCAACTGATTCATACTCCAGATTGTTTAAAGTTGACTTACTCCATGATTTGACATCTAGTGCACTTATTACAATGCTAAAGAGACACTTCTCAGTCCATGGAAGCCCCCATAAAGTCATCTCAGATAATGGCACACAATTCACTAGTCAGTGGTTTAAAGAATCTGCTGCATCTTAGGATTTTATTCATGTAACCAGCAGTCCAGAATACAAACAAGCTAATGGCCTGGCTGAACGTGCAGTCTGCAGTGCAAAGCATTTAATAGAAAAGTCCAAAAGAGATGAAACTGATGTATTCCTGAATTTACTAAACCTTTTAAACATTCCTCTTGACCACCTACAGTGGTTCACCAACTCAATGATTGATGTCAACACAAAGATGAGCAACCCTTCCAATTAGCAAACAGCTTTTAGTGCCAACCTCAAAGAGCAATAAGATAGCCAAAGCTCAACTATCATAAAAGCATCATGCACAGAAATTATTCTATGACAAAACCAGTAGACCTATTCAATCACTGTTGCAGAGTGTTGTTAGAATGCAGACTTCAAAAGATCATGATCATGTAGGAATTGTGAGGGACATTTGTGCTGAAGCAAGGTCCTACATCATTCAGTCAGGAGTAGACTACAGAAGAAATTGTAGACACAATCTGCTTGTCCCAGAACCAAAGACACAACAAACTGTGTGTACTAGTGATTCTACCTCCTTGATTGAATCACTAACCAATCAACTCCAAGAAGACAGACCACCTTTTTCAAATGGTTCTGAAATGCAAAGTAATGTTTCTGTACTGAATAAACCTCTAAAGACAGTTCAATTTCCTAACTGCAATCAAAATCTGAATGTGACATAGGAAGGAAGAGTCTGCAAACCCAATCCTAAATACATAGAGTGAATTGGACAGACAGGCCATGTTGAACAGTTAATATGATGTTTAATTCTGGAATGTGTTTAAAGAAAATATTAAAATAAATTTGTTCATGTATTTGAAATAAGGAACAAAGTTAAAGAGGGAGGATGTAGAACAGTGATTGTTTTGTAACTTGGTGGCTTCTGTACTTTAAGGAAGTACATGGGAGGGTGGTATTAAGCAAGTTTAGTTATGTGTAAGTCTTACATGTGCATACAGATGGAGCCATGCTGGGTGTACAATAAACTGGTGATAACTTACATTTACTGGCTCCACTCGTCCTTCAACAGACCCCAGACTGGTGTACAAACCACACTCTAGAACATCCCACCTCTCACTGCAGCTACCCAACAGCATCCAGGTATAGATTCTGTTTTCACTGGACCTGGATATAACAACATTTCTGTAACCTGCAGTACAATGAAAATTGTTGTTCCAGGGCATCACTCCACACTGCTATATTCTTTCAACATAGGCACAAATCTGAGATTGTTATGTTTATTTTAAGTTTTTGTATACTTGGCAGTTCACCACATGGTGTATTTTTATTCCCTCGGCACAGTAAGCCTACACAAAAGGTTCTGAAGTCTCAAACTTTTTTTTTTACTTTTTTTCCTCCTATTTGTGCACATCAATAAGCTCTGTAAAAAAATGAGCACTGTGACTTGTTTCCCACTGTATGCTATTTCTCTGGATGAATGTACTGTTCAAAAATGGTAATTACCAAGTGTAGCTTTAAATGACTACCTCCCCCGCATATAAAAAGGGCTGTGTTTATCAAGAGGAAGAAGAATGGGGACTGGTCACACTAATCATGTATATGAGCCTCTTATAAGCAGGCATTATAAACCTTTTTTGCTATATAAGAGAATTTTAGCATTTCATATTGTATGTCAGGAGATAATGAGACCCATAAAAGAAGGCACAGCCTCTAATATTATATATGACAGACTGGAAAAAGTTCTGTAATAAAGCTTTCATACTTGGATCCAAGGAATATGAACCCCACTGATGCAGACACAGCCTCTCATTTTACATGTATTACAAAACAGACTAATAAAGTCTGGTAATAGCTGTAGATCAATGTGTATCTTGAATCAAGGCAGCCACTGTAGCTAGATAGCATGTGCATATAGATTAGTGAGCACGAGCAAGATCAGTGCCATTTTGTATAGTCAGCGTGAATGCATGCATGAATGGAGATGCATATGCGAGTGTGTTTGAAGTAATGAGTCAGTCAGTCAGTTATCTTAAATATATGTTCCATTTACAGCTCCTGGTGGGTTTATGTTCAATAAACAACTTGAACCCATCACAGTGCCTCGGTGTCACATTTGAATACAAGAGACATGCGACAAGGTGTCAGAATGGGATCAGAAGTTAAAGCAGTTTACAAACCATGAAGCACAATGTTAAAAGTGGAGGAATAGACAGGAGCCAACTGGCAAACAGGTCAGTGGTTATTCAAAGGTACTTAAACTCATTTAAATGATTTTTCAGTTGCCACTTATTTAAAAAAGCATTCAAAACATTCAAAATAATTACTGAGATAATCAAAAAGGACACAAGCCAAGGTTCAACAAAGGTACATCCACAGTTTATTGACAAAGTAACAATGAAGACAGGTTAATACATTCAAAGCAAACGCTTTTGTTCAATCCAAATGAAAGAACTTCATCAAACAATTGCAAACCATGAAAAGCCAGTATAAATAATTCAAATAAAATGACATCACTTCCCCTACAGCCATTTAAAGACAAATTCTCCCCATTAATACTATGTATACATTGCTATTAAGTAAATAAGTACATTTTCGCTACCTTTCATACATATTTAAAAATAGTCACATGTAATAACACAAATACTGTGCTTTAAAAAGTTTTAACATAAAAATTATCTTTCTAAAGCTTTTAAACACAAGATACATTTCAGGGAACACTGGTTATTGAGGCCAGGGCTGGCAAAGGCATTAACTTTGAGCTGCCAATAAAGCTCCCTCTCCTCTAAGCGGACGGGCCAAGGGCCACCTCTGATGTTCTTGCTAACATTATCTATTATTAAATAATTGAAAAAGTGCCCATGATTCTCAGAGACATGTTTAGCCAAAGCATTCGTAGTATTAGCTTTCCCAAAAATATATTGGTGTCCGTATACCCTCTTTTTGAAGGATCTCTCTGGTTTCCCAATATAGAACTCTGGGCAACATTTACATAAGACAACATATACAATGCCACAACTTTCACAATTGTATTTTCCTCCAATCTGAAATGTTACATTATTCAAAGCGAACGAATTAGCAACCAACATAAATTTACAGAAATTGCATCTGCCACATTTTGCCATTCCCGCTTTTAGTGTACGCTCTAGTGTGGTTCTCAAACATGTTCTTTAGGTTGTTCCCTCTTTTAAAAATTAAACCAAGGCTAACACTAATTTTTTGTTGGATGAAAAGATCATCTAATAAAATCCTCCAGTTTTTCAATAAGATGTCTCATACAGACTCAGAATCCATAGAGAACGTGGTAATACATTTAAAGGTATGATTATTACCAATCTCATTTAACATACATCAATCTGGTACACTAACAATAACATCAGCCTGGCCATTAACTGCCAACTCATTCAAGGGTAATTCCATTGTTGATACCATGGTTTTATTCAGTAAAGGCTTGAACCAACCACTAGTTCTTTTTTCGTAGACTTCATTTATAAGGACCTCTATTAATACTAGAGAGTAGCATCTCTTCAAAAACATACTTTTAAGTGTCTCACATTCGGACATGAATTCAGAGTCTAGTGAGGTTATCCTACCGGCTCATACAAGTTGGCTCTTTATTACCGCTTTTTTCTGGTGAAATGGGTGGGAGCTATTAAAGTGTAAAAGTGTATTGGAGTAAGTGGGTTTTCTAAAGATTTTGGCTATATATCTCCCATTTATATGGTCCTTTGATAGTTCAACATCTAGAAAGGAAATGGTTTCAACCCTGAATTCGAATGTAAATTTGAGGAATTATGTAAATCCACTGATGGTATTGACAAAGTTTTCTGCATCATTTAAGTCCCCCCGAAAAATGATGAATATGTCATCCAAAAATCTAGTGTTCCAGAAAACCTTGTCTTTATATAAGGGATTCTTAAATAAGAATTACCCCTCCCAATGCGCCATTACACAATTAGCAAAGCTACCACCACAGGGGGAGCCCATAGTGACACCAGTTTGTTGCAAACAATATTCACCATTAAAAATCAGCATGTTATTATGTAGAACAATTTCCAACAAATATTCAATCAGGTCCACTTCTGATGATAAAGCCCCTTTAAGGGAAAGAAATTCCCTAACCCAACTGATGCCAAGGTCATGGGGGATCACTGTGTAAAGATCCTTGACATCAATGGTTAGGAAGTTGTAATCACCCTGAAAGTTTAAACTGTTTAAAGATTTTAGGACATCCCATGAATCCCTACAAATTTGGGATTCACCACTTAGGAATTTCTTAAGTTTTTGATCCACAAGCTTACCACATCCATACATTATACAGTTCCTACCATCCACTATAGGTCAGAATGAAGGATTGTGTAAGTCTTTGTGGATCTTGGGTAGACCAATATTACTGGTATAAGTGGGGGGGGGGTCAACATATTAAAATAGTTCAAGGTTTCCATATCAATATGGTTGTCTATAAACAGGTCATTAATTAGGGACCTAATCCTCTGGCAGGCACCATTGAATTCATTTAAAGAAAGTTTTAAATAGGTGTCAGTGTGTAACATCTCAAGCATTTTATTCCTATAATCAAACTCATTCATGAATATAAGGCCATCACCTTTATCAGGTTTTAAAATACGAATGTTTTGTGTTTTTAATAAATCCAAGACATTCTTTTCACTGTCAGATATATTAGGTACATATGTTCATGATGGTCGTTTACAAAGTAAGCTCGTGATGTCCAATACACAAAGCCTTTCAAACAGTAATACTGTAGTGTTCAAGGGCGGATTATACACACTAGAGACATGCAAATCATCACTAATGTATGTGTTCTGGCCTAAAAGAAGTGTAAGATTTAACTTATGTGTGAAAATGTTTAAGTCAAGCAAAGTTTTCGCCAGATCTGCTCATTTTACTGGGCACAAATGTAAGTCCTTTTGCAAGTAGGTCAATGAGTTCATGAGAGTGGCCCTGGCCTCAATGACCAGTGTTCCCTGAAATGTATCTTGCATTTAAAGGCTTTAGAAATATAAATTTTATGTTAAAACTTTTTAAAGCACAGTATTTCTGTTATTATAGGTGACTATTTTTAAATATATATGAAAGGTAGCGAAAATGTACTTATTTACTTAATAGCAATGTATACGTAGTATTAATGGGGAGAATTTGTCTTTAAATGGCTGTAGGGGAAGTGATGTCATTTTATTTAAATTATTTATACTGGCATTTCATGGTATGTAATTATCTCATGAAGTTTTTTCATTTGGTTTGAACAAAAGTGCTTACTTTGAATGTATTAACCTGTCTTCATTGTTACTTTGTGGATAAACTGTGGATAAACTGTGGATGCACCTTTGTTGAACCATGCCTTGTATCCTTTTTGATTAGTTACAGTATTTTGTTGTTTTTTTTTTTGAGTTAATAATATGGCAAGTGGTTTGCCTCCTTCTCCTCAGTTGTCTTTCTCATTGGAGAATATTACCAAAGTGAATGCTGTTATGAATCCAAACTCCACGACTGAAGCAAATGCTGTTTCAAATTTGACATCCATTGTTCGTTTGTCAAAATAAATGGATGATTTAACCAGGAGACTAAATATCCAGCAGCTGAATGTACCAGCTCCTATAACCATTTCCTATGCAATTCAGGGCACTACTGAGCCGGTAGAGGTAATGGATGATACACCCCTGTCATCCTTGCATGTATCTCAGCACCAGCCCATGGCTGGCCCCTCTCATATATCCTCTGCAAATGGCTTTAATTGTCCTACAACTCAAGGTATGTTACCTTCCCTACTTGAGTGTTTAAACAAACCTGTGGACTTAATAGCTGATCTTTTATCTACAAGCACTCAGAGCTTAAATGCTCAAACAGGAACAGACATTGGGAACAACTTAAAACTTTTAATTCTAAATTATTTAAATTCAAAAAATTACAACTGGAAGTTTCCTATCTACAAGAATGTGTCAGCAGATGCCAGATCCCTAAGGGCTTGCGGCAGTGGTGTTACCCGTCCGGGCTGGTTCACAACTCACCATTCTTTAAAGACCTTATATAGATTTTTGACAATCAGGGCTGTGAATTTGTACTTTTATTAGTAAACGACTACAATGCCACAATGGTGACCTTAAAGGATGATTTAATGTGCTTAGAAATCTGTATAAAGGAAGATGCAGACTTTTGCCGTTATAAATATGACTTTGATCATATTTTTAAGATCATAGAGGGCTCACTTATCAAACTTAAATCCATTAAGGTGAAGAAACTTGAACACGATCGAAAAGACTACCAAAATGGTGTTGCCTACCCTGCTCCACCCACACTAAATATATATGAGGCTTCTCCCAATGTGATAAGGCAACAGACAGTGAATTAACATAATGACAAGCCTGGGGTCATTAATAATAACAAAAATGTCCCTGTTACTCAGGAAACTGGTCAGATGACCTAAATGGACCTATCAGACATAGCAAATGCCTTCAGCAATAGCAGGAGAATCCCAGTAGTTCATCTAATCAGGATTTTCAGACGGCCAAGATGGTGAATGGCAGACATCCGAACCGAGGCTCTTGGAGCACACGGAAGCAGAAGAGAAACAACAAACGTCGGAGATAGAACATAATAACCATAACAACTTTATTTTAAATGACTATGAAAACCTATGGATACATTTAAAATCTAGTGGTGATTTCCATATATACAACTATATGGACTTTGACCCCCCCCCCCCATGAACTCATTGACCTACTTGCAAAAGGACTTGCATTTGTGCCTAGTAAATGGGCAGATCTGATGAAAACATTGCTGGACTTAAAATTTTCATATGCAAGTTAAATCTTACACTTCTTTTAGGCCAGAACACATACATTAATGATGATTTGTATGACTCTACTGTGTATAATCCACCCTTGAACACTACAGTATTACTGCTTGAAAAACTTTGTGTATTGGACATCAGGAGCTTACTTTGTAAACAACCTTCATGAACATGTACCTAATATATCTGACATTGAAATGAATATCTTGGATTTATTGAAAACACAAAACATTCGCATTTTAAAACCTGATAAAGGTGGTGGTCTTATATTCATGAATGAGTTTGATTATAGGAATAAAATGTTTGAGATGTTACACACTGACACCTATTTAAAAATTTCGTTAAATTAATTCAATGGTGCCTGCCACAAGATTAGGTCCCTAATTAATGATCTGTTTATAGGCAACCGTATTAATATGGGAACCTTGAACTGTCTTAATATTTTGACCCCCTTACACCAGTAATATTTGGCTTACCCAAGATCCACAAAGACTTACACAATCCTCCATTCCAACCTATAGTGGATGGTAGGAACTGTATAATGTATGGATGTGCTAAGCTTGTGGATCAAAAACTTAAGAAATTCATAAGTGGTGAATCCCAAATTTGTATGGATTCATGGGATTTCCTAAAATCTTTAAACAGTTTAAACTTTCAGGGAGATTACAACTTCATAACCACGCATGTCAATTTTCTTTGCACAGTGATCCCCCATGACCTTGGCATCAGTTGGGTTAGAGAATTTCTCTCCCTAAAAGGGGCTTTATCATCAGAAGTGGACTTGATTGAATATTTGTTGGAAATTGTTCTACATAATAACATACTGATTTTTAATGGTGAATATTTTTTGCAACAAACAGGAGTAGCTATGAGCTCCCCCTATGGGGGTAGCTTTGCCAATTGTGTAATGGCATATTGGGAGGGGGAATTCTTATTTAAGAATCCCTTATATATAGACAAGGTTTCCTGGTACACTAGATTTTTGGATGACATATTCATCATTTTGCAGGGAGACTTAGGTGATGCAGAAAACTTTGTCAATACCATCACTGGATTTACATCATTCCTCAAATTTACATTCAAATTCAGGGTTGAAACCATATCCTTTCTAGATGCTGAACTATCAAAGGACCTTATAAATGGGAGATATATAGCCAAAATCTTTAGAAAACCCACTTACTCCAATACACTTTTATACTTAAATAGCTCCCACCCATTTCACCAGAAAAAAGTGCTAATAAAGGGCCAACTTGTATGAGCCACTAGGATGACCACACTAGACTCTAAATTCATGTCCGAATGTGAGACAATTAAAAATATGTTTTTGAAGAGATGCTACCCTCTAGCATTAACACGTGTCCTTATAAATGAAGTCTATGAAAAAAGAGCTAGTGGTTGGTTCAAGCCTTTACTGAGTAAAACCATGGAATCAACAATGGAATTATCCTTGAATGAGTTGGCAGTTAATGACCAGGCTGATGTTATAGTTAGTGTACCAGATGGACGTATGTTAAATTATATTGGTAATAATCATACCTTTAAATGTATTACCTCTTTCTCTATGGATTCTGGGTCTGTACGAGACATCTTATTGAAAAACTGGTGGATTTTATTAGATGATCCTTTCATCCAACAAAATTTAGTGTTAGCCCTGGTTTAATTTTTAAAAGAGGGAACAACCTAAAGAACATGTTTGAGAACAAAACTAGAGCGTACCCACTAAAAGTGGGAATGGCGAAATGTGGCAGATGCAATTTCTGTAAATTTCTGTTGGTTGCTAATTCTTTCACTTTGAATAATGTAACATACCAGATTACAGGAAAATACAATTGTGAAAGTTGTGACATAGTATATGTTACCTTATGTAAAAGTTGCCCAGGGTTCTATATTGGGAAAACAGAGAGATCCTTCAAACAGAGGGTATACAAACACCAATATAATACTGGGAAAGCTAATACTACGAATGCTTTGGCTAACCATGTCTCTGAGAACCAATTATTTAATAATAGATAATGTTAGCAAAAACTTCAAGGAAGCTATATTGGCAGCTCAAAGTTAATGCCTTTGCCAGCCCTAGCCTCAATGACAAGTGTTCCCTAAAATGTATCTTGTGTTTAAAAGCTTTAGAAAGATCATTTTTATGTTAAAACTTTTTAAAGCACAAGTATTTGTGTTATTATATGTGACTATTTTTAAATATGTATGAAAGGTAGCAAAAATTTACTTACTTACTTACTAGCAATGTATACATAGTATTAATGGGGATAATTTGTCTTTAAATGGCTTTAGGGGAAGTGATGTCATTTTATTTGAATTATATATACTGGCTTTTCAGGGTTTGTAATTGTCTGATGTTCTTTCATTTGGTTTGAACGAAAGCACTTACTTTGAATGCATTAACCTGTCTTCATTGTTACTTTGTGGATAAACTGGATGTTCCTTTGTTGAACCTTGCCTTGTGTCCTTTTTGATTAGTTACAGTATTTTGTTATTTTTTGAATTACTGAGATAAACTAAATGTCTTAAATTGTGACATACTGAAAAAAGTATTTGAAATAAATACAGAAACATTTGAAATAATTTCATAAGTGTTTAAAAATATATACGAAAAACCTACAACAACCACATTTTTTCGCAATGTTCTACATTTTCAAATTAAGTAAATCTTTTCAAAGTATCCAAAGTGTCTGGAGTGTTTGCAGTTTTAAAGTAAAGTCCTTTCAAAGAGATTCTTGTGCATTTGAGCAAAATTACAAGTACTTGGTCTATGCTTATATTTAAACAAATTTTCTTATTATGGCAAAGGGATTTTGCAGACCTGAACCACTGGTGTTTGATAATAATATTGTTGAGAATTGGTGAGCGTTTGAGCAAGAATATGACATTTTCATACAGGCTGCATTTTCTGATAAAGATGCATGTACAAGAGCATTTATACTTCTCAATTTAGCTGGCTCATAAGCCATTGAGAGGGAATGTTCATTTGTGTATACATCTGCTGGGTATGCAGGTAAGGGGGAGATAACTGCCATATTGTGATACAGGCTGAAACATGGATGACCCTGAGTGTTTAAAATGTAAATGTTTAGAAACTTGTAACCCTCAAATGAATATTACAATGGAAAGGCAAAATTTTACATAACAAATCAAAAGCCTGGTGAAACTATAGCAGCATATATTACTGACTTAAGAAATAAAGCAGAAACATGTAGATTTGGTGATCTAAGAGATGAGCTGATAATAGACCATCTTGTATGTGATGTTAATAATGATGCAGTGTGAAAGATTTTGCTTTGAGATAGTGAATTAACATTGAGGAAAGCCATAGAGCTTTGTCAAATATATGTCATGACAGAAAAGCATATGAATATGATTACAAATGAGAAAAGCATGTTTGCAGTATCTACTAGTGTGAATGTTCATAGTGTGCAGCAGAAAGTTAAGACAGAAAAGAAATATAAACTGAAGGGTGTGGCAGCAAACCTCATTGTTAACTGTTGCAATTTTGTAGGTAGTAATAAACCTAAAAGGGAAAAGTGTTTCGTTTTTGGGCAGCAATGTCATAAACGTAAAAAAAAAAAGAATCATTTCAAAAGGTTTTACAAGTCTAAAGTGTCGCAAACGTATATAAAAAAAAGTATCTGAAGAAGCAAGTAAATCAAATAGAGACTGTATCAAACTCTGAGAGCCATGAGCAAACCTTCTATGTTGATGATGTCTTTGTGACTGATGAAGCAGTAAACACAGTAGATTATCAGTTGGCAGCAAAAAGTGAAATATTTTGTACTGTACGAATTAATGGAAAACCTGTAGAGCTTAAAGTAGACACTGGATCTAAATGCAATGCTATGTCAGCACAAATGTTTGCTAGAGTAAAAGCTGCTGAGAAATTTGATACAGCAAAATGTGAAGAATTAGCTGCTTATGGTGGTAAAGAGATTTAATCTGATGGTTCAATAATTCTTTCATGCCATTCTGCTGGAAACAGCTATTACTTGCAGTTTTATATAGTCAAAAGACACGTGCAGTCATTGTTAGGCCACAAAGACAGCTTGAGAATGGGACTGATTTCATTTAATAAACAGGTCCACTGTGTAAGTCTGAAAAACCACGATAGATTTACACAGAATATTTTTAGTGAATATGCTGATATTTTCACAGACGAGCTTGGCAAACTTCCATGAAGTTAAACCGTGAAGTAAGCCCAGTTGTTAGACAAGCAAGAAAAATTCCTGTAGCAATGCAGAGCAAAGTAAAAGCACAGCTTGACAAAATGGTGAATTTAGGTGTTCTAACTACAGTAAAGGAACTGACTGAATGGATATTCTACATGGTCATAGCTCATAAGAAATGCCCAGATAATATCCAAATATGTATTGATCCAAGAGATTTAAATGAAGTGCTTAAATGTCCTCATCATCCAATGCGCACAGTAGAAGAAGTAGCCACTTTTATTCAAAATGTCACTGTTTTCTCTGTCTAGATGTAAAAAGTTCATTTTAGCAAATTTTGCTGGATCACAGACCTTCATTGTTAACCACTTTCAGTACACAAGTTGGGAGATACAGATTTTTGAGAATGCCACTTGGGATAAATTCTGCCAGTGAAGAAATTTCAACGTGTGATGGAACAAATTTTTTCAGGTTATCCATGTGCTATCATGGAGGTCAGAAGGTCAGATGGTAGTGGATTTTGTGAAAAGGATGTACATGGCTGTGGTGAAAACATATTTTAAGAAGAAGGAGGACCATAGGGTGATGTACAAGAGTGGAGGAAGATGCACAGAGGTGGATTATATCCTATGCAGTAGGGCCAATCTGAAGGAGACTGCAAAGTGGTGACAGGGGAAAGCATAGTTAGGCAGCATAGGATGGCGGTCTGAAGGATGATGGTGGGGATCAAGAAGAAGAGGAGGAGGAGAGTGAAGGCAGTGCTAGAGATCAAATGGTGGAAGTTGAAAAACGATAACTGTGAGGTGGAGTTCAGGGAAAAGTTAAGACAGGCACTGGGAGGCAATGAAAAGTTACCTGATAGCTGGGCAGCCACAGCACAGATGGTAAAGGAGACAGCTGGAAAGGTGCTTGGAGTGACATCTGGACAGAGGAAAGAGGACAACAAGAGCTGGTGGTGGAATGAGGAAGTACAGGACAGTATATAGAGGAAGATACTGGCAAAGAAGTGGGATTGTTAGAGAGGTGACGAAAGTAGATAGGAGTACATGGAGATGAGGTGCATGGTGAAGAGACAGGTGGTGAAGGATAAGGATAAGGTTTGGTGGGTTGTATGAAAGGTTGGACACTAAGGAGGGAGAAAAGGACCTGTACCAATTGGCTAGACAGTGGGACTGAGCTAGTAAAGATGTGCAGCAGGTAAGGGTGATAAAGGGTAATGAGGGAAACCTATTCACAAGTGAGGAGAGTATGCTGAGCAGATGGAAAGAGTACTTTGAGAGGCTGATGAATGAAGAGAATGAGAGGGAGAGATGGTTGGATGATGTGGGGATAGTGAATCAGGAAGTGCAATGGATTAGCAAGGAGGAAGTAAGGACAGCTATTAAGAGGATGAAGAATGGAAAGGCTGTTGTGCTAGATGACATACCTGTGAAAGCATGGAGGTGTTTAGGAGAGATGACAATAGGGTTTTTAACCAGATTGTTTAACAAAATCTTGGAAAGTGAGAGGATGCCTGAGGAGTGGAGAAGAAGTCAATTGGTACTGATTTTTAAGAATAAGGGTGATGTGCAGAGCTGCAGTAACTATAGAGTGATAACACTGATCAGCCACAGCATGAAGTTATGGGAAAGAGTAGTGGAAGTTGGGTTAAAAAGGGAAGTGATGGTTAGTGAGCAGCAGTATGGTTACATGCCATGAAAGAGCACTACAGATGTGAATTTTGCTCTACGGGTGTTGATTGAGAAGTATATAGAAGGTCAGAAGGAGTTGCGTTGTGTGTTTATGTATGTAGGGAAAGTATATGACAGGGTGACTAGAGAGGAGTTGTGGCACTGTATGAGGAAGTTGGGAGTAGCAGAGAAGTATTTAAAAAGAAAATAAGTTACTTGACCACTGTCCCTGCGAACAGGTTCTCTCTCAGTCCCCCACTTGCTGAATCCTTGGCCATTGACCACATCTGCAGTGAAGAAACCAGCCAGAAGGACTCAAGGGCTTTCCTAATTTTCCTAATTTGACACCACACAAACAAGCCCATTTGGCAAATATGGAACAAGTCCAACTTCAACCCTAACTCCTTCATCTCCTCCCTGCAAAAAATTAGCTGGTCACTACTAAAATACCTTAACCTAGATGAGGCTGTCCACTTCTTCAACAGTACCTTCCTCTCCATCCTAAACACCCATGCTCCTGTAAGAAATGCCAAAGTCAGATCCAGGCATGCCCCATGGTTAGAAAAGACCACCAGAACCCTAATGAAATCCAGAGATAAGGCCTGGGAGCACTGGCGACTAACAAAAAATAACTCAGATAACAATCATTCCTTGAACTGAGCAATAAAGCCAGAAAGCAAATAAAATTAGACAAATCCCTCTACTATAAATTCATCCTAAACTCTACCAACCACAACCCTAAGCAATTCTGGTCCACTATTAACACTATCCTCCACCCAGGGAAGGTTGATACCCCCCAGCCATCCATTCCCCCCTCCTCCAGCAGTACTGCTGAATCCTTCAACAAACACTTCACTGAAACTATAACATCTCTAAACAAACTACACTTCCCTACAACAGCCCCCCCCCAACTCCTAACCCTAAACCCCCACACCTCTTTTCTTCTTTACCTCAATACCTACCTCCAACATAAAAAGACTATTGTCAAAACTTAAACCCACCAAACTCGCAGCTGACAACCTCCCCTATGAATACTTGAAACCTGCAGCTGATACACTAGAATACTCAATTTCAATTCTAATCAACCATTCCATAACAGAAGGCTATGTTCCCTCAATATGAAAAATATCCCACATCATTCCCCTCCACAAGGCAACCCCTCCACCGACCTCTCCAATTACTGCCCCATTGCTATCCTCTCCACTCTCTCCAAGATACTTGAAAAATGTATCAACACCCAGGTCTCCAACTACCTCTTAGCTAATAATCTCTTCTCCAAAACCCAACATGGTTTCAGGCCATATCACAGCACTACCTCTGCTCTGCTCTCCTTCATCAACACTATACTTCATCACAAAAACAATGGCCTCTTCTCTACTGCTGTTTTTCTAGATCTCTCAAAGGCCTTTGACATGGTATCTCATGAGTTACTACTCTCTACTCTCCCCAATCTCCCCTTCTCACAATCAGCCTGCAACTGGTTCCACAGCTATCTACACGGATGCCAGCAATCAGTAATCTGGGATGATAACATATAACCTTGCCTCCCAGTTACTCTCGGAGTTCCCCAAGGGTCTACCCTTGGTGCTCTGCTATTCTCACTTTTCATTAACAACCTACATACTGCCACAACACAATCATCTCTTATACAGTACGGAGATGGCTCTACTCTCATCTGCTCTGCCCCCACTCTACCAGAACTACAACAAATCACACAGGAATCATTTTCTTCTGTAGAAAGCTGGCTATCCAATGCTCAGCTCCTACTCAACCCAAGTAAGGCAAAACTTCTCCTGTTCCAACCATTCAAAGCCACCCAAAACACCCCCCACTTCAACATTCCCGCCAAAGACAATATCATCATCTCTCCATCAGAGCACACAAAATTACTCGGTGTGGAAATAGACAACAAACTTAGATTTGACACCCACAGATCTCTCACAATAAAAAAAGTTCACAAGAAACTTGGTGCATTATATCGAAGCCGCCAATTTCTAACCAAGGCAGCTAGAATTTCCATAGCCATTTCCCGGATAATCTCCACCCTACTCTATGCATCCCCCATACTTACCAACTTTAGACAGACAGACCTATACAAGCTGGATGCTTGTTACAACAGCATTGCTAAATTTGCCACTGGAACCTCCTACCACAGCCATAATTGTATCTCCCTTAAAGAACAAAACTAGCTAGAACTCCCACAACTCCTTCACTTTAATCAACTCACCCATAAACTTTTTAACCACCCCATAACATCCCTTCCCTTCAAACCCTTCTCCAACCCTATCACTCCACTAGGACCCTAAGATCAAGCAACAAAAATAAACTCACTGTTATCAAACCCAAAAACTCAGCAGGAGAATCAATATTTTCATGTACCATATCTAAACTTTGGAAGAATATTCCACCCTCTATAACAACTCTACCTTCCAGCAGCCTTTTCAAGACTGCGCTCAAATTCCACTTAAATTTGCACTGGCTTTGTCCTTGCTCTAATCCAGACTAACACCCCCAACCTTAGCCCCACCTAGACTCTTACCCCAACTATATTACCGCCACTACTAACCACAGTCAGAATTAGCTAGTCGTCTTTACATACTTTAAAATCTTGTCTGACAACTTTGTTACTAATTATTATAAATGACAAGAAACTATCTTAACTTGCAACATTTACTGTATATACTGTTGATAATCAATATCTTGTTATTGTATTAAAGCCAACAACCTGTAATGTTGTTTACTGTTGCTGCAACTTTGTTTCTCTATTTATCATGTACATGATGTGGAGCTTTTCTCCCTGGGCATCCGCTGAAAAAGGACCTGCGTCCAGTCGGAATTTCCCGGTAAACAAATGTAAATAAATGAATAAATAATAAATATGTCATAGTGATACAGGATATGTACGAGGGCTGAGTGACAGATGCATTTAAGGTGGAGGTGGAAATTACATCAAGGATCAGCTTTGAGCCCTTTCTTATTTGCAATGGCAATGGACAGGTTGACAGATGAGATTAGGCAGGAGTCCCCATGGACTATGATGTTCGTGGATGACATTGTGAGTTGTAGTGAGAGTAGGGAACAGGTGGAGAAGAACCTGGAGAGGTGGAGATATGCGCTAGAGCAGAGATGAATGAAAGTCAACAGGACTAAGACAGAATATATGTGTGTGAATGAGAGGGAGGCAGAGGAATGGTGAGGATGCAGAGATTAGAGCTGATGAAGGTGAATGAGTTTAAATACTTGGGATCAACAGTTCAGAGTAATGGTGAGTGTGGAAGAGAGGTGAAGAAGTGCATGCAGGCAGGGTGGAGTGGGTGGAAAAGAGTGCCAGAAGTGATTTGTGACAGACAAGTACCAGTAAGAGTGAAAGGAAAGGTTTAAAAGATGGTAGTGAGCCCCGCTATATTATATGGGTCGTAGACCATGGCACTGATGAAAAGCAGGACTCAGAGTTGGAGGTGACAGAGTTAAAGATGTTAAGATTTGCACTGGGTGTGATGAGGATGGACAGAATTAGAAATGAGTGTATTAGAGGGTCAGCTCAGGTTAGACGGTTTACAAAGCCAGAGAGGCAAGACTGTGTTGGTTTGGACATGTGCTGAGGAGGGATGCTGGGTATATTGGGAGAAGGATACTAAGGATGAAGCTGACAGATGATCCACTGTGGTGACAAGAAAAAAAAGATGAAGAAGAAGATCCATGTGCTATCATAGTAGTAGACATTATTGTAGGGGGCTATGGTGAAGTCAAACATGATAGAAATCTCAGTAAAGTTGTAGACCATACTCATGAATTAAATCTTAAACTGAATCCTCAGAAATGTAAATTCAAACTGAAGTTACTTATGTGGTTCATCTATTTACCACCTCTGGCTTACAACCAGATCGATCTATGCAAGCAACAAGTCTTGAGATGCCAGTTCCAGAAAATGTCACATCTTTACAACGTTTTCTAGATATAGTCAACTATTTAGAAAAGTTTATCCCAGATCTGAGTGAGCTTTTAGCACTGTTGCATGAGTTGACAAGCAAACATGTAAACTGGTCCTGGTTGGAATGATACCAAAGAGCATTTCACATTCTTAAACAGAAAATTGCCAGTCCACCCACATTGAGATATTGTGATGTTCACAAACCTGTAACTCTTTCATGTGATGCTTCAAAATATTGTCTTGGTGCAGCATGTCTTCAAGAAGGCATACTAGTAGCCTCTGCATCCAGAACTTTAAACCAAACTGAAATGAGGCATGCACAAATTGGAAAGGAGCTTTTGGCAGTAGTGCTCACGTGTTTGAATTTGAAGGATTATATTTATGGCAAACCTATTTAAATAGAGACTAATCACCAACCTCTAGTGACAATTCTGAAAAAAGCCAATCCATACAGCCCTAGCACGCTTGCAACACATGATGTTAAAGATGTAAAAGTACAATTTCAATACTGTCTATACAAAAGGCAAATTTCTCACTCACAGGTCTTTCACGAATATTCAAATAAGGGACTACGCTCTAAGCTTTGGGATTGGCTGCTTGTTTTTCCATCTCCCAAATTTTCCTCCAATCAGCTACCATGGACACTCGCACCATTGTCTGTAACTGCCTTTAAATAACTGACCTGCTGAATGTAATGTATTAGAAATAGAACACTTTTCTGTCTACCTAAGCAACTGAATAAACTACTGAAATCTTCAACAAGGTGTCTTTGTTCCTCCCACAGGGAGGGTATCAGAGACAGAGTCTCCTAGATTTGCTAGCTAAAGTGATTTTATCTGGACTATTCCTTCATATTTTGTTGTTAGTCCTGTCACCTTCTGGGTCACAGGTTGGATAACAGACATCACTTCAGTCCTCTGGATTACCTCACTCTACTAGTTTTGGTGAAGCTAACCCTTCCCGCACCACAGGACATACCATCTGGTCCCATTCTACCCTTGGTCTATGACCTTCCCACAAATTAGAGATGAGTCTTCTAAGAGAGTTCCACTCATGTTGTGGGGTATATAAATACATGCCTGACCAAACTATAAAATTAGGGGAACAATAAACATATTTACTATATTGTCTGATCTATATCCATGCTCACTGTCTTACGTTTTCCTTTCTACGTCCTCTCAGCTGTTTTCTTTTCTCTTCTGAGTAGTTCTGAGATTCCATCATTATTCACACCTTCAAGTACTTCAGACACAAAAGGCCGCCATACTGTAGGATATTCCTGGATTAGAAGTCAGTTCTGGGCATAATTAAAGCAAGTTGTCTTGATCTTATCTTCAATTATCTTGTATCAAGCTATTTCCTTAAACTGCCATAATACCTCAAATAACCTTTGAATATACAAAGCTAAGATGATATCATCTGCAAACATAGCTAGTTTGCAATTTTTTTGTTAACTTTCCATCCCAAACATCTAAGAGTCTTATTTTATTGGCTAGTGGTTCCAGGTATAGCACAATCAAGAGACATAAGAGCAGACAACCCTGTCTTTTTTCCATTTTTGTTTGAGATTTTTGAGTGACCCTATCATTTATTTTAACTACTGTGCATGCCTCCTTATATATGCCCTAGATCAGCTAAATAAATTGCAGAGAGAAGCCTATCTCCCTTAAAATTTCAAATAAATATTTCCAATGGACACTATCAAGTGCCTTTTCAAATTCTGACCCCATTAACACCAATGGCTTTTGTAAACTTTCATTATCTTAGTGTATTAGATTTATCTTCATTAAATTGCCAAAGATTTATATTCCTTTTGCAAAACTTCATTTGTTCCAGTTGATTATTCAGGGTAATATTTTTGCAATTTGTTTTGCAAAGATAGATGCAAATATCTTATAATCATGGTTTAATATAGAGGCCTAGGGTAGGGTCTTTGATTGTAACCACTTTTTATGGGTTTGAGACATGGATATCAAGAAATTCAATATTGTGTATAAATAATATAATAGAGCTGTTGCTTCAGTACTGATGTAGACTGTATTTAGACTGCACAAATGATGCTTTAAGTGATCACATATCATTTTGTATTAAGCAAATTAAGCACATATGGAAAATTGGCAACTCTGCACTTCAAGTAACATATAAAAAGTTATTTTTGAAATCAGCTTTCGTAACCACAAAGTTCAACAACAGTTCTTGGGACTCAGCAATGCTTAGTCCACTGTGGAAACCTTTACCCAGTAGATTTTTCAAGTGCAGTGAGCACATGCAGTTTAGAGGCTACTTTACTGCTACAACAATCAATAGGCACTGATCATAGCATATACATTTGCTACACTAGTCTAGGATTGCCACTTTTTTTAAATGCTCAAAGTTGGACTTTTTTATGGATATGTGAAATTTTGCTGAAAAGCCATTACACTCAACCAGAACAAAGGACTGGACTTCAATTTATTTCCAGGATAAAAGTTTTTTGTTGCAGAACTTCAGTCATTTATGCTCTTTTATGTAATACATAGGTGCTTCAGCTACAGAACTATTAAGGAAAAAATAGAACTTTTTTTCCTCCTAAAATCTCTGGATGATTGCCATTTTTCATGTTTTTTACAAGGGCAAAACTACCCATACTAGGCCTCCTGCTTAAACAGGGACAGGTAGCAGACCTAGTAAAGGTGCATATGAACACAGTAGTTTTTGGGAGTGAAGCCAATCCAAATTAACCATGTACACTACCTCAGAAATAGCACCATCAGTGGAATAGTGAGGTAGCATAATACAGATAATGACTGTAATTAATTATTTTGATCATGAGCAGGAAAAAGGTGCCGACTGTCTTTAGGTGTGTAATTCACTTTTTGGGTTTATAGCATGACTGTGGGCAGGTACTGCAAAGCTGCCCATATGTGTGCCTGTGTGTGTATGTATGTAGATGTGTGCATAAGATTTTGCTCAATGAGGCATTGCCATGTTTCTGAATCATGCATTATTGTCATCATACTAGTAGGTAATGTTATATTGCCCAGTTAATGCTGGCAGTGATAATCTTTCAGAATCTTAGGCCCAGATTTTCCAGAATGTACCGATTTTTGCCTCATGTTTTGAGTCTGTTCCTCATAAAATTTGTGGTCTTCTTGCTAATCATTGAAGATGAAAGTTACTGAATAATTATACACATTTAAGATTCAAACTTCATATCCTTCAGAAAATGCAGGCTAACAAAAATCTGTTATTCTATCAGCTTTCAAGGTTTATAAGCAACAGAGAAATTTACAATTTTTCCCTGTTTTTAGGCCTTTGTCAACAATTATTTTTGGCTTTGTTCAGATTTCTTGTACTGTAAAGTTGAGATTATGGCTCCATCCTTCGTCTTCAGTTATGTATGACATTCACAGTCTTTGTAACCCCCAAAGATAAGAAATGTGAGAGTGTAGTTTCCTAGTGATATTCCCTCGTATGAGCTTTCAATAACAACATATCAGTCAAATATTAAACAAACTTGGCATAAACAATGCAATAATGCCTTACCTAGACTGCATACTACAGATTAGACCAAAACCAAGAATTTAACTACTGATAAGGTTGAATGAATGTTCTAGCAGCTCTAGGAGCAGCCATCCATGACTGGTCATAAATAGGTTGGCAGCACACACATTCCCAGAGTACATGAATGTAAATCACCCTAGAATGCTCAAATTGCCAACATTTCCCAGATCCTTTATCTGATCATAAGATGCTCCAGGGAGTTTTGCCAAAAATGCAACCTCTTTATGCATGTAAACAACAAAGTTCTCATGTTGCTAAAGTCTAGCCAGAATGTCATAGCCATGTCCTATTCCTTATGCAAAAGAAGATCTCTAAGGTTATCCTCCATTTCTGCCTACTATCAATATCCCACCCCATAGCATTGATAGGCAGCAGTATAGAAGGTGGACACAATGTTATGACTATGACTGTTGTCATTCACTAAATCCCCCTAAGGATAAGAAGATATGACAGTTATTTTCATGCTGTTACAGCTCTTGAAATGTACTAAAATCTCAAAAAACTCCAGTCTTCCAAAATTAAAAAAAAGAGCCTGTCATCCCATGTATCAAATCACACTGGTAATAGCAATACTAATTCTGTGAACTTTAATTAAACTTTGACTTAGGGATGGGGTCCATTCCTGTCATGGTATTAGAAACCCATAACATCTAGAGAAATTAAAAGGTAATAAATATCAACAGTAATCCATTGTTTCCAAAATATGGGAGGGTCATCAGTCCTGAAGCCAAATTATACCAGATTCTTTCCAAAAATCAAGACAGAGCTGAAGAAGACACTTATCTTTGAACTATTCCATGCCACATTTCTCAAAGACCCCCTGGATAATATATAGACTACCTTATTGCATCTATAGCTGGAATGAGGGCTAAGAAGTATCTATAATCTCTGAAAGGACATCTTTGGTCCATGGCAGAAAAATTGTCTGTAAAAATACTGTTTAAAGGTATCAAATTCTGTATGGTTGCCAAACTTGTGAAACCTCTATTCCTGCCATTGTGGTAGATACAAGGCTATTACTCTGAATTACATGGGAGAATATTGGACTTTTCTGTATAGTCCAGCAATAGGTTATACAGCTTAAGGGAAGATTTATACCACCTCATCCTAAGGATGCATCAAGCCCCATATAGAAAGTTAAGCAGAAAAAGCATTTGTAGTACCATTATCTTCACCTAGGAAGGCAAATGTACAGATTTTCAGTGATAAATTGTTGTTTCCAGGTCTTTCACAAAAGGATGTGGGTTACTCTATTCCATTTTGTTAAACTTCCTGCTTACAATTTTATTCCTGCCAGTTGAGTATATGTTGAAGCACTGCCTGTCATCTTTCTTTAGGCCCATGTAGCTTGTTTTAGCAGAAAACAAACTGTTAACTCTGTATTTAATAAAAGGCAAGACAAGTGTCTCAGAATACTGAAGGCACCCCATACATCAATGAGTATATGCCTTAGGTACCTGTTCCTTAATGCCCAGTTGTCCATGAACTGCCTTAAGGCTGGGAAGCTATTACCCCTTTAACTGTATATCCCTGGAACTGGAATGCCACATACAGTGTACACTCACAGTTTCAACAGCTAAAAGAAATAAAGGGGAGAAATAGGGAACCCCCTGTTGGCTTCCCTCTTGTAAGAAGGAAGTAGATGAAATATTACCAGTTGTTACTATCTGGGCCACAGACTGGTGGTACATGAAGAGTATCCAATCTCAAGGTCAGTGGTGATAGAAGACCTTGCCAGAATTATTAAGCATGATCCAAATATTCCTAAAAAACAGAGTCAAAAAGTATTAAAGCCAATACAAAGTGACATGTAAGATCATATCTTTTTCCTTGCAGAAACTGTGGATATTGAACAAAAGTTAGAATAAATCATGGCTTCACTGTCCTCCATTGATGAACTCTTGCTGTGATGACATGACTACTCCTGCAAAAACTTCTTCAACTTGCTGTCAAAACTTCTGGCAATACTTTTGTTCCAGTGATAGTGACAGATATGGTTCAGTATTAACTAGCTAGGTTACTATCTTAGGCTGAAGGTCCCAAGATATCTGATATAGATATTATGATGAATTTCCTATAAGGGACGAAAGCATGTAATATATATGTATTTTTTTTATTTTGGTTTTAAGTGGTTTTACCAAATAAAACAGTTGCTGCTCACAACCTTCAGCCTTGAATTTGTTTTGATTTTAGAGCCTCTTGGATTTTATGTTTTACCAGTTAGGTTACTATCTTCCCCATTCTTAAGAATCAGGACTATGGTAGCTACCAATGAAGAGAAAGGGAAGATCTCAATACTACAAACCTCCTTAGAAATTGTATTAATTATTCTGTAAATGCCCTACCAATGGTTTTGTAGAAATCATTCTGTATGGTTTCAGGGTCCAGTGCATTGCATGGATTAAGGGAGTCAGTAGCATGAAAGACCTTCTCCAACTAAGAAGGTTTATTCACTGTACATACTTCCTTGTCTGTCACCTGCAGGCATTCAAATGCTCCTATAAAGACATCTAAAGCAGCAGAAGGAAGGAAGTTGCCACTCTTATTATAAGGATTTGAAATGAGTTAACATTATGAGGTTTATCGCCTTTGAGCAACAGCAAAGATGCCCATTTTCATTCAGTAGTGAACGTACTGCATCTTCATTCATTAGTGAATCTACTGCATCTTCATTCAGTAGTGAACATTCTGCATCTTCATTCATTAGTGAATCTGCATCTTCATTCAGTAGTGAACGTACTGCATCTTCATTCAGTAGTGAACGTACTGCATCTTCATTCAACAGTGAATGCATCTTCATTCAGCAGTGAATGTACTGCATTTTCATTCAGCAGTGAATGTACTGCATTTTCATTCAGCAGTGAATGTACTGCATCTTCATTCAGTAGTGAACATACATCTTCATTCAGTAGTGAACATACTGCATCTTCATTCAGTAGTGAGCGTACTGCATCTTCATTCAGTAGTGAACGTACTGTATCTTCATTCAACAGTGAATGCATCTTCATTCAGCAGTGAATGTACTGCATTTTCATTCGGCAGTGAATGTACTGCATCTTCATTCAGTAATGAACATACTACATACTGCTGATGCCACTACTTATACCTAAGAACAATTAATTTGGGGAGAACTTCAAAGAAAAAGCTCAAGTGAGCTCTTTAATCCACACCTACCTCATCTAGATCTTTTCTTATTAAATACAGAGATAACAGTTTATTTTCTGCTTGTTAACTGATCTCTGAGTCTGCAGTACAAAATCACCTTTTTCCCTGCCTGCCATATAGAACTGGAAATATACCATTCCAGTTTTTTTTTTAATTGTTGAGTGTGAAAACTCTGTTTCTCTCAGTCAGAAATATCACTTTGCTCAGACGTACTTCCTATTACTTTGCAATCACGAACACTCCAAATGGGTTATTTGTGTGCCAGTACTGCTCTCTTCTTATAGAAATAAGTCCATCCGTCCCTTTTCTTTAGAACCAAGGTAGCTGAATGCCATGCCATGCCATGAGCCATGACTGACTTGGCAACAAAGTTATTAGGAGTTTTTTCATGCAATGAGCTAGAACACTGTCAATAAAATAACTTTTTAGGTATACTGCATAAGGCACATGCCAAACAAGACATTACCTCTGCTAACAGTGCCTTTGAAAAGCACCATGTAAGTGTCATTTCTCACAGTTGAATTTCTAATTCATCATAAGTATAGTAATCAGAACTCTTTCTTCATTCCCTCTACCTTTTCCAGGTGCTGCAACAACTTGAACTGCCCTACAGGCAACCTGTCTGATGCAAGTGACTCTAATACAATAAAATCATCTCTCTCTCTCTCTCTCTCTCTTAATAACTGCATACCTCCTACCACCAAATGAGTCTTGGCATCCAAAAAGTGTAGAAAAATGCTTTAGTCACTTTGATTAGGATCATAAAAAAAATTACCAAAACTTATTGTCCTCGTTGTGTGGTATATGGTTGTACAATGAACCACAGTCCACCCTTATCTGCCACTTCTATAAATTTATGTCAACCCAGACCCCATTAAACAATGTGACTGCAACTCATTTAACAGAAATGGAACTCACTATTGTAAACCATCATCTTTCCACCATCCTTTATCCCCCAACATTCTTTACCCCCCTCAACAAGATTACATTGACTTCAACTCTTTCTATTATCATAGTCTGTTTAACTCCAACAATCAGTACTTTTGCATTTCAAGTGAATAATCAAGTATGGTGGCAATATCTTTGCTATACAACACTTTATGTGACACATCATATAACTGGGGGTTACAGAGATCCAATTACGAAAAAAAATTTTTACCTGACATAACTTTGAAATCAGCACTCTCAGAATGCAGTAAATGATTTTATGCTCAAACATCTCAACACAGGATAGCCAAATGTTTGGCAGAGATGAAGCAAACATGACACAGCCACACCCCAGGACAGCAAGATTTAGCCCAGTCTGAACTCCAAAAATTTTGCAAAACCAGTCCTGAAAAAATAAATTAAATTTAAAAATACAGGCCTCTTTAGAAATAATGGTTCACAGGTACCTACTGAACATATAGTGCATGAGACCATAGAGAGCAGCTCACTTTCCCCAGAGCACCGTCTGTTTAACTAACTTGGTGAAAATCACTCAGTAGGCAAATGAGCTGTACAACAATGTACTATAGTGAGTGTCCTACTAAACATACAAGGGTGTTTTTTGTATTACTATGCTGCCAGCTTACCACTGATTTTTCGGCAGATGACACGAGGGCACAGTGGTGCTGTGCTGCTGGACCTGACTCACGACTGCAACAAATACAAATGGCTTCTTCTTACTATGCTCCAAAAGCTAGAAACTTGTTTTACCAGACTCTACATGGTGCAAACGAAGTATCCCACTACAGGATTGATGTTTTTACGAGTATCTAGTAGGTAAGAAACCTGTTTGTTTGAGAGTGTGTGTATGTGTGTGTGTGTGTGGGGGGGGGGGTTAGTCCAGTGAGACAAGCCTCATGAACAGATCTTGTAATCTGCAAGCATGCAGAAAATATACACAACCTCCCCCAAGAAAATATGTATTTTTTTATATTTATATGTGGGGGGGGGGGTTGCCATTTTGTTTGGTTATTTATGTTTTAAGTTCAAGAGTAATATCTGGTTAAGAGAGTAGCCCAAAGACAGTAGGAAAAAAGAGGTATAAAGATTTAAGCCCTGTATTTTGCAGGATATATCTCATTAAAGGCTTGGAGCATTAACCCACTGCACTAACAGCCAGTTCTTGATTGACTTCTTAATTTCTGGTAAATCTGTAAGGATTGTACAGTCAACAATGTCAATCATTACAGTTTTGTAGCTCTTGTTTGGAAAATGAATGTCAATGCAATACCTGTTCTCTTAACTTTTTATGTGAACTATAGTAGTTTGCCTGTTATCTGTCTCTGATTTTGCAGAACATCTCTGATTTGCCTCATATGTAAGCCATGTTGCTCATCAAATATTTTTTTCTGGTAAATTACTAAGGAAAACAGTAAGTCAATAATGCTAGTTATTAGAGTTCCACTGTTCTTCAGAAAATTCATGTCCATGCAACATCTGTTGTTTTGCTAACTTAAGTGAATTAGAGTTAAGTGACAGTTAAGGCTCTGAGATATTAACAAATTGTTTCCTGTAGTTAAAAGTACAGGGTTTGAATCCTCCCACATCTACCTACTATGGGACCATGAGCAAGTCAGTCAACCAGACAGTGTCCCAGGAAAGTAACATTTTACTCAGTGGGTTTTCCTTGTTAAAGAGATGGAATAAAATAATATTTAACCCCCCCCCATTGTTTTGGCTTTGTCCAGAACTCTTGAGCAAAGAGATTTATAGGCATTTTTATATGTTTCTTATAAAATATGTAGCTTTCTGGCAAGTTTTCTTGGATTGCAGTCACTGAGTAATGACAGGCATGTGAATTGTAGACTTTGTATCCTACAGAAACTTTCAATGCAAGATTATAAGTATATAATATAAATACTTAAAATCTGTTCATGACTAGGGTTTTTCGCTCTGATGCTTGATCTAACAAGTTGAGAGAAGAGAGGAGGTGGAATGGGTTCCACTGTATGGTTTGACTACTGTGAGCTAAGATACATTTGGGGCAATTATTTATGAAATTATTCCTTTGCTTAAGGTGCACAGTCACTTAAGTGACCATTATTGATGTGTGTGTGTGTGTGTGTGTGTGTGTGTGTGTGTGTGTGTGTGTGTGTGTGTGTGTGTGTGTGTGTGTGTGTGTGTGTGTGTGTGTGTGTGTGTGTGTGTGTGTGTGTGTGTGTGTGTGTGTGTGTGTGTGTGTGTGTGCATACAAAGGGCATAGTTCTGAATTGTCATTGATTTTTTTCCTCATATTTATAGTTTAGTCCCTTCTAATAAAGTGCTGTAGAGTTCAGTCACTAAATAATGGCAAATGTGAGTTTTAGAATTCATACCATTGTTCTTGAATGCTAAACCTGTTATACTAGTAACTTTCTAAGTATGCAAGACCAATAGTTAAAATCTCTTCTTGATTATGGTCATCTCTCTGCCCTTATTTTTTTGTCTTTGTCCCTGATTTTCTAGTTGAGGTTGATAGCTGTGGGAGGGTCCCCTGATGCAGTGACTTCAAATACACCGCTATTCTTATCCTTTATTGCTGACAGCTAGTAGCCAGAAGTGGCTGTCTGGGGATGGGAAGGCAGCATAACTCTCAAATGTACTTCATTAGAGCAATGTTCCTCAGTTTATGTGTTTCAGTGGCAAAATCTACATGTTCATGGTGTTTCACATAGAAACAGTCCATCCTGTATTCACTGCTATGATTTTTTTAATAAATAGCCATGATAAATATTATGGAATTATAATAGTTCATCAAAGCTTTTTGCAAGTATGTGGGAACAGTTATTTTATTTACCATGCTGTGAGCTTCTTAAATTAAGTTGATGGTAAATTCTCCATATTTTACTTTTCTTCCATAATGCTAGATGTAGTGTTTTTTTTTTTTTTTTTTGTTTTCCATATTTTGGAGAAGAAAGATTGAAAATTCTAGGATACATTTTGGAGAAAAAAGCAAATGGCAGGCTGTGGCTAATCACATTAAAATGGCCATTGCTGTGGCTTGGTGGAAACTATGGAGTGAGCTTAGTGTTTGAAAGCTGTATGTTGAAGTACATTCCTATGCTTGGTTGTTTTTTTCACTTTTTATTGACAAAAAAACATATAGGTCTGCTGGCAGTGGTAACAATACAAATTACCCAAAGCAAAAATACACTTTGTATTTGTAATTTTTACTTTAATTTGTATGGCAGCTGTCATTGGGATGAAGTGCTGTTTTTCATTTTCTTCTCAAAGGAACATCATGGTTATCATTTCTGGCTGAAGGTGATATACGAACATTTCAAGATCACTTCTAAATGATTATTGATATGCTTTGTTAGGTGGGCAGAATAATTGTAAATCTTTTCATGGTCATTATAGTTTTATGAATCTTTCACAGTCTTCTCCTTGGTCAAAATGCATGCTTTGTACTTAAGTATCTTATTAGAAATTACTGTGTTTCGTATTTTAAACTATCGTCAATTAACTAACATATGACCATATATATATATACATATATATATATATATATATATATATATATATATATATATATATATATAGCCAGCAAATACAGCATTTCAGGGAGCTTTTGCTGTCAGTCTTACCACTATGCTTGGTTTCTACCTGGCAGCTAATCAACGTCCAACATTAAGAATATATGCATGTATTAAGTTTTCATTATGTCAGAAGTTGTACAGTGATTTGCAATGAAATCTTAAAGAAGGACAAAGGTATAGCTTTTCAATGAAGGACCCCAGTGGCTTTAGTTCATGTGCCTTTGCTGTCAGTCTGACGTTTTGCATGGTTTCCATTAGGGGTGCAGTGATGAAGTTCTGCTCAGTATTCTGAGAAAATTATTGGCCTAAACACTTGTTTGAGTTATTGTTACATCAGAATTAAACATCTAATACATTTCTCTTGAATAGAAAAGTTTCTTGTCACTGGACTTATGATACCACCCCACTTTAGTTCAGACTCAAGGACAGTAAACTACATTGCAAGAAGATACAATTGTATATGTGTCTTACAGCTGGAGCAACCAGTATCTGACGGTCAAGATATATTGTTATGAGACATTTGCTATAATGTTTTGTACATTTATCTAGAAAAATACAAACTAAGTACAAAAGGTAGCCTTCTGCATTCATTTCACTAAAGTAATCCCCTACTCCCCAAACATCACCTCTCACGTAGTAAGTCTGATCTCTTAATATTAAACACGAACCCAAGAAGTATCTTAAACAAAACTCATGAATTTCAAGCAGCTATCACCCAATATTCCCCAGACTTAGCAGTCCTAACAGAAACATGGCTAAAACATATACCTGATAGTGGAATTCTAACCCCTGGATATAACATCCATTGACATGACAGAACACAAACAAAGTGGCAGCATAGCTATAATATATAAAAATACTTTCAAACTGCAATGACTTCAGGTTAACCTCACCTGACCTCTTAAATTCAGAAATTCTAATAACCTGCCTTCAACTAAACTCCAGCAAACACATCATTACAGTAGCTATGTATATACTCCCAGGTAACCCAGCCATCATTGAACACCTCCTTTGTTGGTGCTCCTTCAACTTTTACTCAAGAAACAATAATAATGGATGATTTTAACTTGGACTGGACCCCCTGCTCCTTAGAAAATCCCTCCCATTTTATTAACCTTCATGGTTTCTGTCAAATTATTCAATCCCCTACCAGACTTGACAAACATAGCAAAAAAAGAATCAATCCTAGACTGGATACTTACCAACAACCTTCTTTTGATCCCCAATCTCGTTATCTCCCTGGCAGCCTAAGCAATCACCTACCGACTTTACCTTCTTCTGCACTCCATTTGCCCAACTAAAAATATCATTTACAAAGTAATCCACAACAAGAGACATTTCTTGCCTGAAGTCTGAAATTCTCTTCTGAAACACTGTGACTGGTCCCCTTTAACTCATTATACCTCCAGGTGTTTCTGTGGTTACCTCCTACAGCACCTCTAGATGTCAGATATTGCTTGTTCATATTTGCATTAATAATTCCAAAACCATGTTACATACAAGGTATCAGAATATTTTATCTTGAAGCACACATGATTGCAAACACAATAGTATTGATATTTGACCTCTGTCAATGAGTACTTGTTAGAACTGTAAGTTGATAACTTCATTTTTTAAAGGGTCAAGCCACACACACTGGGAGTTTAAGGTACACAATCAAAAGAGCTGTACTGGAGGGAATGATTTTCTGCATCTTGACTCAGCTGGTCAGTATTTCAATAATAAATTCCTCAATATCCTAAATATTCTAGCCCCCCCCCCCTTAGGAAGTCCCGTGCTAGCTCCAAGCACATAACATGGTTTACCAATGACACCACACAGCTCCTGAAACAGAGAGACAGATCCTGGTCCCTATATCACAGGACCAAACATCAAGACTCCCTTCTCACCTACCATCATATAAGCAATCTTGCCAAAAAACAAATCAAGCACAACAAAAAAAAAAACTATAGTACACAACAATGCAACAAATACACAAAAACATTGCCCAGAAATTTTGAGTAGCCATTAAATTACTACTTAAGCCTGGATAGATCACAACGCCACCTCCAACCACAACAAACTCAACAGATAGCATCACCTCACACTTTATCAACTCTATAATCTCCTTAGTAAAAGACAACAATGACACTCGCTATCTATTCTTAACAAATTAGACATGTCCTCAGTTCCTTTTCAATCAAACTAATTCAGACTAATACCATCATAAAACATCTTTCCAATCTAATGCCCTCCTCCCTTCCAGCTGACCAGCTCCCCAACAAATTTATAAACTAGCAGCAGATGCCATCTCCTACCTGATATCTCTCCTAATAAACCATTCCATTGCAAAGCAGTACATCCACAAACTCTGGAAAGTCTACTATATCAACCCATTTCACAAAGGCAGCAAGCACCTCCACTAAGCTCTCCAACTACAGGCCAATTGTTATCCTCATTTCCATAGACAAGATTCTTGAAAAATGCATACACAGACAATTCCTTGACTATCTACTTAGCAACAATCTTCTATCTTCATCTTAACATGGCTTCAGACCTAAACATAGTACAAGCACTGACCTTGTTAGTTTTACTAACTCAATCAATCAGTTCAGAAATGGCAACTGGCTCATCTCTTTTATCTTTCTTGATGTCTAAGGCCTTTGATACAATATCCCACCAAAAGCTACTAAATGAGTTAGCCTCCTTCATTCTAATCCAGCGAGCCCTCCCTGGTTACTCAGTTACTTAAATGACTAACAACAGGTAGTTAAGGGGAAAAGCAAACTCTCCCCCCTACTACCAGTCTCAGTAGGAATACCCCAAGGCTCAATTCTTGATCAATTACTCTTAAACATATTCACCAACAGGCTCTGCACAGCCACCCAGCATGCAACCATCATTCAGTACCCAGATGACTCCATCCTTTTGTGTTCAGCTCCTTTCTTACCAGAACTCCTACAAAAAAACCCAACAATCTTTTCAAGACATTGAAAAATACCTTTCTGATTTTTAACTCATACTCAGCACAAATAAAATAAACCTTATGATCTTCACTAATAACAATGGACCTACTAACTCCCCTTTCACCATCTACTCAGTCAACAAAACTAAATTCAAACCTGTCCAGCACAATAAACTCCTTGGTGTCACAATTGACAACAAACATTTGACAAAATACCTCACTCTAACTATCAAAAAAGTCCACATTAAGCTAGGCTCAATATATAGAATCAAGCTACACCTAATCGAGGCCACTAGACAGTCAATAGCTAGAACTCACCTGCTCCCCACCCTTCTATATACCTCACCAATACACACTCTTTGTTTGTCTTTCAGCTTTTCTCAGTTAGGGATCGCCACAGCAGAACTCCAGTCTGCTAATGATTGGCAGAAGATTCTTTTCAGGAATGGCAAGGTGCCAGCTCGACATTCAACCTTCAGCAAAAGCACACCCATTTACGCATGTCTTTGGGACACCCACCCAACCGTGGGGAGGACATGCAAACTCCACACAGAAGGCACTCCCCACACTCCAGCTGAGAATCGAACAGGATAACCTCTTGTTGTAAGGCAACAACACTACCACTGCACCACCGCGGATATCTCAGAAAATTAGACCTAAACAAACTGGAGTCCTATTATAACAAAGTCTCAAGATTTGCTACTAACTTCCCTTGCAGATCACATCACTGCACAGCACTTCACAAACTACAATGGATTGAACTACCTAATCTTCTATCCCTCAACCAGCTAACCTTCATTCAGTCCATTTTCCACCATCCAGACAACTGTCCATCACTCAGGAGCTTAGTGCTGCCATGCTCAAATGGCAGGCCACTGAGATATTCCAACAAAGTACTACTCAAAGTAACTAAATCTAATAATTGTTACGGTAACTCTCTGTTAGCCCACCAAATATCTAAGTCCTGGAATTCCATCCCTCAGATAATATTAAATTGTAGCAACACATCTAAATTTAAACTACTGCTTAATGATCGCTTAACCAACAATTGGCTTTGCTCATGCGCTAATCCAGGCCGATCATTCTGTCCTACCTTGTTCCTAATATCAAATTCTCTTCTTCCTTCACTAAATTCTTTAATCCAATTTATACCTTCTCTCACACTGTATTCCATTGTTCTCCCTTCATACCTCAACCTCACTTCTGCTTTTATCCGTATCCACCTATCTCTTGCTTCATATAAGGATTCATATTCCTTTATTTTGCACATTATCTGAATACTGCCTTAGTTATTCACTGTTTAGTATAAATTACACTAACATAGCAATCATATATATGTTTCAGATACCAGTCTCAGTCATTTGATCACTTCTGCTGGTGTTAAGTCTGTACAAGATTGTGCACAGTGGGGATCATGGAATTTGCCCTTTCTCCACCATAGAATGATCTTGGAGTTGGTATATATAAATAACAGGGGGTGCAGTGGTGCATTCACCCACATGGAGGTTGCAGGGGTGCTTTCTCCCCTGCAAAAAAAACATAAGTGCTCTTTTTTTTTCTTTATGTCTTATTTTTCGACCTTTCAGGCTTGATTGTTAGCTATTCAAGGTTTGAGTAGTTTGATGTTTCGAAGTTTCGAAGTATATCCATCTATCCATATGTATAACATATATATATATATATATATATATATATATATATGCATATATATATATATATATATATATATATATATATATATATATATACACACATATATATATATATATATATATAGACGCGTGCACACACATATATATGTATATAAACATAGACAATAAAAACAAAAACATATATAAATGTACATATTTATTCATATTCACAGATATACATATATAAATATAAATCTACAACCCCTTATATATATATATATATATATATATATATATATATATATATATATATATAAACATCCATACATCAAAAATTCACCTTATTGGATGGCAAGTGATCAAACGCATCTTGTCATACACCAATAGTTTGAAAAAATAAGCTTTCCTTCCAGAGGAAGAAGCCCCCCCTGCTAACATTATAAACCAACTAAGAGATCGCAATACAATATGTAAAAGGTATATTCCCCGATCCCCACTGTAGGGCAAAAAGCTGGTGCATGCAATCAGCTAATATTTTGATCAGCTATGCATTTTTTTTTGTCCGTTTGATCAATTGTCAGCATCTCATATATATCTTTATGCATTTGCACATCATGCATACTTGAAATATTGTTTGAGTGTAGTACAATATACTGTAATTTCTAGCTAAAAAAATACTTTTAATACAGCCAGGAAATTGTTGAAATACATGGGTCTGTGTGGACCAAAACTCATTTTTATTGTTCTAATTTTGTAAGACAGACATTATTTTCAAGATGACTGCTGCATGCACAAAATTGCTGACCAGAGTTAGCCACCAGTAGACAGAGTAGAAAAGGGTGATAAAATAGGAGGCAAATGACCTGCACAGAGGTTATGCAGTATGTACTGTTCAATTTCAATTTTCTGAATCTCAGAAGTGTCTTCTTTACAGCAACATTCCTTGGTATTCCTTATAAAGTAGATAAAACATGTAAAACGTACTGCAAATCAGACTCTTTGATTAAAATGAAAAGGTCTGCAAAGATTGAAGGATGTACCCATCCCACAAGCAGATAAGCTGTACCAAGACAAAAATGCCACAAATTGAAGGAAGCCATTGGGCCAGATTTCAAAAGGATGTTTCAGACAGAGCATCCCACTGAAGGGAGATGTCTGCTTACTAGTGCGGATGCGATTCCATAATAGACAGAAGGACAAATGCAGGTAATAACTTATTCTTCACTGGATAATTATAGACTCTGCACAAGCCTGCCATATTCCAGAATGCAGCAGGTGTGCCTAACAACAATAAAATGCCACAGAGTGGTGCATCAAAAGTTTTATTAAAGTACTCGTCAGAATCCATTTGTGCTTACCCTTTGCTGTACTAGCTGCTATGAATTCTTAAGCAATTCCATATATTCTGCAAAGTATTTCTTAAAATTTCAAGCTGCATTTAGTGTACTAGAGCTGTCTTTGGGGTACTAAAAGCATACAAGAAGACAATCTACAAATGCTTCCCAGAAGGCAGCCAGCAAAGCACAGAGCCAGTCTACAGTTAAGCCAGCTCTATGAGCAGGAAATCATCAATAGATGCAGTTGACACAGTGAGCTGATACAGACTATGTGCAGGATGTGTGCACCCCACATACCCACATGCAGTCTGTGGGGTACCCCAGTCCAAACAGAAATACAACTGTATATGAGTCTGGATATACCACCCTCTGGGATATTCCAGTGGCATATGGGTGATGTAGCAATGTCCCATACAAGCTGCCAGTCACATTCTTTAACAGTTCCTGGCAGTAACGTGCAGTAATATGGATGAATTCATTCTCTTTCTAGTGACAGCCATGGAGCATAGATCTGCCATGGAACAGATCTATGCCATGGCCGACTTCACTATGTTCTCAGTGCAACTGACAGGATCCATCTTCCAATCAAAACCACACTGTTAACAATTTCTGAGCATTATGTTAAAAAAATTGGCGGCCATTGCTCAATTGTCAAATAATGTGCTCTGCAGACAGCCTCACTATCAATATCATAGCAACACATCCCGGTAGTGTGCATAATTCAACAATTTGGAGGGAAAGCGGTCTGAGGTCCACTTTTCAACAAGATGAAATTCCTGAAGAGCTCCTACTTGCTAAGTTCATGAACACAGCTATGTTGTAATATGAATCTATATCTGTCAACAGTAAGTAAGAGAACTAAATTGTCTTTCTCTTTCTACAAACCAGTGACTACAATTATCCACCGGAGACTTGGCTTATGATAGCATACAAACCCCTACCAATGCCTGCTGAGAAAGCAGACAACAGAGCATACGTCATTATATTAACACCACTGAGCAGGGGCTTGGGAAGCTGAAAGCAAGATTTAGATGTCTGGACACATCCAGGATGCACTGCAATACGCACCAGAAAAGACTTTGCAAATGGTCACCATGCGTGCCATGCTGAACAACAAGCTAACATTAAAACATGGTAGCCTGCCAGGTTTAGGTGTCAGTGACCTAACACAGCAGCACCAGTTGTCTGATGTGGAGCAAGCATTGCTGTTATAGGATTATAAGGAGGGCACAAGGGTGAAAACAACTATGCATGGGTGACAAAGGCTGTGACCGTATATCCTAGCTCAGGCAGCACATCAGCATCTGGCTTAGAACTTTGGAATAGCTACACATACATAAGCACAGAAAGCAGTGATGTTCACACGTTATCACCCCATTGCAGCAGCAGAAAACACAACAACAGGAAAAAGGTCAGTAGTTGTCCAGACTGAAAATCATGCATACTCTGACCACAATATCAACTACAAAACCTTATACAGATATTTGTGCTATAGACAGGAACACATCTGGATGGCTAGAGAATAACATTCACCACTGGACCATGGTAGACAAAGTTCATTGCCAAAGGTGACCGTACTGGTACACATGAGGCACACTTAAGGTGCCCACAGCAGAAGGTGTTGCTGGCCAGGTAGACTGTCATCATACTTATACTTAGTATATGTAGGCAGCAGTATAACTGTAAATATACCTGTAGGATTGTGCTTTAAAGGGAACGTACCATAACAAACAGAAACTAGCTGTGAGGGTTGTACGATAACACAGAGATGCAGTATATATTTCATAAGAATGTGTAACTCCATAGGACATTAGTCTATACAGCAGCTGCAATGCTAACAACAAAATAAGGTGTGCCAAGAAGCCACATACCTCACAAAAGCATATACAACTACTGCAGGACATGCCTGTCCTGGCCTGACACTTATAAGGAAACATTAAAATTTACAGCTGGGTGCAACAGCATGAGATATTCAGATACTAAAATATGTGCAATACAGCAAAGACAGGCATGTCACAGCAGCCATGGAACATGCAGCAATGTATTGGATAAGGCACCATATGTACAGACGTGTGTATAAGCAGGTATTTATAGAGATGCACACATTGAAAGTTCACTTCATTGAGAGTATATCAAAGGTGAAAATTGAAATCATAGGTGGATGTTACATCGAGGGGGAGGCATGTGCAGCAGCAGAATAAATTGAAACAAGTATATCTGTTATGTACAATAAATTATATCTGTGCATGCAATAATGGTAGACAGCAATGTCATGTTTAGTGTATAAATCAATGCTGTGAGTATACAGTAATATACTGGTGACTGAGGGAAATGCTTTATGTATGTCTACTAGCAACAGCAGGTCAACTGGAAGCAAGGTGATTATCACATTCAGCAGTACAGTTGTCAATATATTACAAAAAATATCACAAAGGCAAATATGTACTACATGATGCAACATGAAGCCAGTTTATTATGTCAGCTAAATGAATCGAAAAAGCCTGTGGCATGAGTCAAGTGTTAAACAACTAACAGGTAGCGCATGCAATGGTCAGCACAGCAGTCAACATTGTCACAGTTTTAGGATGACACGTGATGCACATTTGATTTCCTGCCACTGTTACACTAATGCAGTCTAGGGTGCCCACTCTGATGTCATACACCATGGACTTGGCTGTCTTTTCCTTTCCTGGAAACATTATGCCCATGGTGCTGTACTGTGGAGCCGGACGTGGTGACAGTAACGGGTTGGGACACAGTGTAGGTCTGAGCAGCACTACAATGTATATGTCTGGATGTCCCTGCTGACTTCTGAACAGAGTGACCAGCAGGAGATGTAAGTGCAAGTGCAGTACAGACAATGACATATGATGGCCATGTGTGGGTCTCCCCACTACAGGTAATCTCTTGAATATCAGGGCATGTAACATTCAGTTTGTACTATAGCAGTGCTTTAGCACTGCTACAACAAGGCTTTCAACAGAGTTTACAATGGATACCACTATATCATGCTTTGCAGTGAATGCTGCCATGACCTCTCCATGTCTGTGCTCCTGACCTTTGTCTAACACACAGTTAGTGTGCTGTATGATCTGTAACATGAGTAAGTACATGCAGGTCTTTGCCGTGACATTGCTGTTAATGTCCATGCACCATCTAACACACATCAATGTACATCAGTTACATTTCCACATGCATTCCAATGGGCAGCATCACCCCATTGTGGGGCAGAGTCTCTATCACTAACAGACTCAGTTAGGGACAGCAGGTTACGGTTATTATCATGACCAATATCTGATGCCCTTAAATCATCTCACTGGCCAGCCACATTATCCTCCTGATCGTTGGCCAGAGCATGAACCACAGGATTGCCCCTTCTTGGTTAGACAGTGTTGAACCCAATGTAGAGTCCTGTGAGCTACTGCCCATGCTGTCAGAATGAGGCACATAACATCCTACCACAGAATCAGTGGATGGGTGAGTGGAGGTGGCAGGAAGTGGACTTGCTGCAAATAAAGAAATATTTGTCATATACATTTATTGTGGGCAAATGAGGCAGGATATGATGCAAATATTTTGACAGATATCTAACAATACTGACTAATTATGGAGATTTCAATTTACCTGGTTGGCATGGCTGTGGGTGGTGCAATGCCTCTAGAGAGCAGTGAAAAGTCATGTTACTCAAAAAGCAAAAAAATATGAAAGCCAACTTAAAATTGCACATACATGCTGTCATACTTGACATGTCCTCCTCTGACTAAACCTCTGATAATAAGAACTCAAATGCCACTGTAGTGTAAAAACTGACATGTACACAACAACTTGGTAGGAGGCACATGTACATTATCATGTTCAATGTAAACTGATGCATAAAACACAATCAAAAAAGATTAACATACATAATGGCTGATGTTGTTGTCCAGAAGGCAATTGTTTTATGGAAGTTAACAGGACAACATTACACATTAGGCTACAGTGGCACTTAAAGATATCATAGTACAGCAACAATGGAGACTGCCTTACCAGGTCTGTCATTCCTTGGATAAAGCTAACCAAGGTCATTGTTGTGTTGAACCTGTATGTTAAATTGGAGCACAAGCAACAATTGCATACATATCATGCTTAACATCAGGTAATGGCAGGCCAGGGGTACACATCTGCTTAAATGTGTATAGAAACACATACCGATGTGTGACGACAGTGTGATGAATGTGACGGCTCTGTGCAGGTGAAGAGAACATCAATAGACATAGTGCTTACAGTGACAATTAAGCAGTGTTATTTTAACAGAACATGAAATCAGTCTTTCTGGGTCTTCATTCAGCCATGATATGCATAAAATTAGACAAGACATGTGTTAATGAATGTCCATGAATTTCAAGTGCAGTATGTTGTTGTGTATTTAAACAGTGAAATTACCTGTGCATCCTGGGAAATCAGCATCAATCCCTCCCCCAGGAATCTGACAGTCTTAGCAGGTGGTATGGTGAGAGGCCAGGAATAGCGTCATTTCATACAGGGAAGGTACATCTGTCCCACAACTGGTGGCATTCCTCTCTCTCTGATATCAGTGGAGTCTATTGGCTGCACAGAGGATCATGTCAAAGCAGCATAAACAACAGGCCTCATGTGAGCAATTATGCCCACCCACAGCATTCACTATGTTTGTGAGGTCCCTCCACACCTCATTCCTCCGGAATATGTCACCCGTATGACCTTGTAATTCCTGGTGTGTTAATGCAGGACATCCAAAATTATTTTGTTTTTCTGATGGGAAAATTTGTCATGTCTACTTTGTGAAGACATCTGTGAAAAATGCACATTGCACATCTCAGGAGGTATAGATGTCATACACCTATTGAGAGTTCAGTATCAAAAGCATAGGTCGGTGTAATAATTGTCATACACACTCTCTTGCTGTCATGCACAAATAAGCATAGTAAACATACATGAAATGAGGCAAGTGCTGATTGTAAGTCACTAAATATAAAACATACCTATGCAAGACACATTCCCTATTCTACAGTTTAGGATATAGCATATATCCAGTGATGGGCTTAGAACTAAGTTCTGTGGAAAATTGACAATGGTGAGCTATTCATGTAACTACTACACCACCACTTCAGAAGGGCAAAGTGTGGGTTATTCACAGCTATAGTCATATGCAGAGCCACGCATCCCTACCATGTCACCTACAAATATTGGGAATATCAAACAGATGTCAGTGCAGTCATTCACAAAAAGCAGTACAAATGTGTCAATAACCCAAATGTGACTAACATATGTTGCTATAGATATGTCAAACAGCACCTCAGAACATTAAAGTCATATCAACATGAACATCTTAGCTGTAATGACTCACTGTGAAAACAAAAAGAAAATAACAGGATGAACTATATGGATGTCCTACCTGTGCCATTGAATGATACAAGCTCCAAAGTGGGATTCATCATCAGTAAATGCCCACTAATCATAATTTGTATACATGATTTGCAGGCACTCTGGTAAATCATCATTATCCACAAATAGTACTATGGACTTATAGATGGAATTGCATTCTCACCAAATACGGTCAGAACTGGTCCATATCTGCAGCTCACCTGGGCTGATGAGAATGTATCCATACACCTGATTGTGGGTAAAACTTCAGTGGTAATGATGGACATGTATCCAGAAAAATGCATATAGGGAAAGTCACTCTTATCTATCGTGTAACTGACAGATTTATTTTTGGACAATTCCACTATGCAAATCCTTGTAAAATGACTTATAAAGTACACACAGGAGACTATGTCCATCATAAAACAATATTAAGCACAGTAGTTCCCAGGAACAGCACAAACAGATGACCCAATGAAAACTTACCTTATGGGTAGTGTATGTCTTAAAGATATACCTATCAGTGAGAATATCTCAGCACAAACAGCTATTAAGTACTATTTGTGCCATATTTAATTAATGAGCTTCATTAGTATACAATGTTCTGGAATCACATCCGTGAATGTCTATGTAAGTTCTTGAATCTCTGTGCATTAAACAATAGCTCAGTGTAAGTGTACAATGGTAAGCATAAAAGCCCAATAACTGTCATTGAATGTATATATGTGGAACACATGCCCAATGCCCACCAATAGACTGCTACCTCCCTATATGTGCCACTTTTAAAATATTATAATGATTAATGTTGAGTACATTCTCTTGCTTCTTGTGAACTCAGTGGTACCTCAGTAAGTAATTTTACAAGGCATTTTGTATCAGCTTTTTCAGCATTTCCAAGGAAATGTTGATGGAGAGAAGGCTGCAGTGTGTCTCAGCACCTAACTGAATAGATGATGAGGCTCTTCAGATGCAGTCCATCTACATTGGACATGAGCAGGAATGTGGACATGCCAGTGGAAGTTTACCCAGAGAGATGTATGGATTGCAAGGGAGCTCCAAGGACGCAGCAGTATCTGAAATACTGGTGTGCAGGTCTGCCATTGCTAAGATAACCTCCATAATAGGGACAGGAACAACTGCTGGAGAGGACCACAGAGGTTTGATGACAGCCCTTGGAGCCTACAGTAAGTGATATATATACCACACCCTAACACCTATTACATACACTTATTTACTGAACAGATACTGTGTTGAACTGTTATGTGATTCCTAAGTATTCAGGCACATGTAATAATCTCTAAAGTGGTAGTGGAATGGGGCACACACACACAATTTTAATACTCATAATACTGCATTTATAACGATATGATTACCACCTGTAAGTTCATTCTAATGCAGAATATGATGGAGTAGCACACCATTAATGGTTTTATAACTGCACATACCCATGTTATCCAGAGATATGTAAGGACAGAAATGCAAGTGTGCAAGAATGTATAGGAAGTGCAATTCCCTTTTATGACTGCATGTGTCTGATGCATCTACTTTACACTGGTATTTACTAACAATTTTTACTACATCCAGAAAAAGCTTGCAGTGTCCAGTAACTCAACTGGTTAAGCAAAGTAGTAATGTACAATGAAGATCAGGCATGCTGGGTTCAAAATCTGCCAAATCATTTTTAATCAGATTGTTTATGCATTCACTTATTTTCAAGAATTTAACAAATACAGTTATGATATATGTTCAAGTGCTTCTGTCTGAAAATGTCTACACATGTTTTCTTGGTGTAGTGCATTATCACCTGCAGTGCATGGGCCGTGGATACTACACAATTCTCCATTATCCAATGCACTTTGATGTTATTCCTTGTAATGCAGTTTATTGACAAAGATCTCACTGTTATTCATTTGCAATACTTATGGAACACCTAACTGACCAGCCTCAGTCTTAAATGTTTACTTCTGTCTATAAACATGCATTACCTTCTACCTTAATTAATAATATATGATCAACACAAGTGGACAGGCATTAACTATGACTGACTTATGCAATTACACTTGTTTTACAGCAAATGTGCATACATAATCCTAAGAGGGTGGTGCAGCTAAAGGGGAGGAACTCTAGGTACTGCCAGTGACTGCATTTGTCTGTTTGAGTTCTACATCCACATCAGCCCTTCTGTTAGTGTAGCACCTATTTTGACCTATGTTAGACATTTATGCATGTTTAGTTCAACAGAACATCTGTAAGGTCACCTTTGTCTTGTAATACATACTCCATTTAGGCCTCAGAGGACAATGCAATTTTATTGGCATCTGCAATACCTTGAAAACTACTGATTGTGTAAAGCAGCATACTTTCTCACTCACCACTGGTCATCAGGTGTCATTTACCTTTATTTTGAAATTATTTATATATACATATTTCCACAACTCTCTCTATCACCGGGATTCAGTAAGGTTCTGTGCAGGAATAAGAGGAGCACGGCAGTGCACCATGCATAGTAATGAAGGTGCACTGCTTCTGTTCCTAAATGGACATGGAGCATGGATGAGTGCTGGGTGTGTGTCTGAGAGCAGAGCTCTCACAATATACATGTCCTTGCACTCAGGAGGTGCTGCCCAGCAATTATAAAGAGCGAGAACGCTAATATGAGGCTGCATACCTCCCAGGTATACAAATCATCACAGAATATCCACGTCATGCCCATACAACACCCCAATTGCCCTGGCAAATCACTGGGATGATCTCAGGATTGAAGCCGGTAAAAAATGCATACATTTTCAGTGTCCGACTTCAAATCCATCATAAAACATATATTAAAACAAATCCTGTTACCCTAGCAACTGTCCCAAGTTTATAAGAGCAATCAAGAAAATATGTCTGTAGTTGTACCACAATTTGTCATGCTTTGTCTAGATAGTGTGCATGAAGAGGTTGAGAGGTATGGGGGTTTGCTAGGATAGCTGACAAAGTGCAGATGCATGCAGGAATCCACAGCAATAAGTGAAACCTGTCCCTTCCAAGAGGAAATAGCAGCAGAGAATTTTTCTTTTATCAAACATGTTAAATTTAACCGTAACTGCGCAGGTTTGCTCATTGCTTAGCTATGCATACTGTAGCTTAAATGGCACAAGAAGATAAATAGCAAGATAGATGCAATTCAGGCAGTACTGCAATAGCGTAGTGGTCAGAGAGTTCACTTTGCAAGCAGTCATTCCTGCTTCAATTCTCATTGTAATAAATTCCATTTTCCATGTGAAATCACTTTATGAAAATTTTTTTTGCTGTATAACCTACTAAATAACATATATTTGTGAAGTGGAGTACTGCATTAAATGCAGATGTGAGGTGTCATTGTAATAATGTGGCAAAATCCACAGATAAACACAAGTGCCCAATATAGTATATGTACACATGAATCAGGGATACGAAATGAAGGTATAATGTGTAATGAATGATAAATCCATAAAGTGTCCAAATCCACCACTTTCCCAAGAGCCATGTTTCATTTCTGTCTAAATTAGTGTGGGGGTAAGCGGGAGTAAGCAGTTTTAAGCAGTAGTAAGTGGGTTTATACCCATTTGCATGGGGTAAGCAGTGAGCACACAGGTTAAGCAATATTGAAGCTAACTCCCTGTAAGCATATTTAACTGGAAGGTAGCATTGCTTACAACCGCTCAAACCTGTGCAAACCCACTTACAATGACTTAAAAGTGCCTTAATCACTCTGTATCCAACAGTCACTGTTCTTCCCAGCAAAAAAATAAACAGCCCTTGCAGGACTTGAACCCAGGACCCCGTACAATATAGACACAGTTGTTAACCAGTAAGCCCTCACAGTACTACATAAGGCTGAGGTATTCCCCAAACAGATCCTCACTATAGCAAAATCATAATTTACATGTGAAAGAATCTAGGTACAGTTTTATGTTGTATATACTACTACATAACATAAATATGTGAACTGGAGTACTGCGTTATGTCCAGATGTGAAGTGTCATTGTAATAAAGTGTTGAAATCCCCCAATAAACACAAGGACCCCATGCAGTGTATGTACACATGAATCGTGGATACTAAACAAATATATAACATGTAATGAATGATAAATCAATGCCAAACAGCAAATAGTGTGCAAATCTAAAATTAAGCAATGCTAAGCATTGCACACTCCTGCTTACTAGGTGTAAGCAATGTGTAGGCCAGTTAAATCAAGTTTGCCCATTGATATACCCCTTTAAACAATGCCAACCTTAGGTAAGCAGGTTTTCCCATAGCTTAGCATTTTCAAAACTGTCCAATCATGGCAAAGTGCAGGAAATAGGTCCTATTTAAACCCCACAGGTGGTAATACATCTCATAACTGGTTGCAGCTTCCTCCTGTACTCACTATGGCCAGGGGATGAAGGATCGAGCTTTCAGGTGCAGCACTGGGGCATCCAGGAGTCCAAAGTCATGTCAGGACTCCTTGTTAAAGACCATGACCAGAGACTGCTGCAGGGCCAGTACCAGGGTTCCCAATATAAAGCGGAAGCCTGGGACCATCTTGCCGTGACCTCACCAGTGCCATTGGCATCCCTCTAACTGCTGAGCTCATCCGGCATCACTATGCCGACCTGAAACAGAGGAAAAGGGAGCTCTTGGATAAGTGGATCCAAGAAGCTAGGCAGACTGGTGATGTCCCAGCCATATGTGAGTATCATTCTACTACCTGTTTAATAATTGCCAGCTCATGTATATTATGGATAGGTATGCCTAAATATTTCTCTTATGTCTTTGACAGGGACAGACAAGTGGGTTGTGAATTGGGAAGCCCATGCCTGCAGGCTGCAGAGGCTGTGTAGTGAGGCAGATTAGTAATAATCTTGCATGTATTGTCATATGAAATAAATCTAAAAGTTGTAGAAAGTTAATTGCCAGTATAAAACCTGTATTGTGTATGGCATGTACAGAATAAACCAAACAATATGGCAGAAAGAGTCTCATATAGGTTGTATGTAAATAAAAGGATAAAAGCCTGGCAGTAAAGTTCTAACTCTTGGACTGCTTGTGTTTACTCTGGTATCATATGGTAATGTAGTGTTGCAATCTCTTAATAGTACTGTTATATTAAGCACTGTTACCCACACTGTGCTACATAAATAAAATGTGTAGGAATGTCTGTATATGACTGTTGTAATCACGATGCCATATTGTAGAACTGAGAGATTCTTAGATAGAAAACAGTGAAAAGATAGACAACTTAATCCAAATTGCACACTCAACTGAGATGTGAAGTGTTGTATTTTTAGCACACACACCCATGGTTCGAATACTGGGAGTGGTAGTAAGCTGTATGCATAATCATACTCCACAGCTTTACAGATATTGTCAGAAAGTCCAGATAATTGGTGTAAGTCCCCTGTCTGTCACCCTGTCTCCCTGGCAAATCAGTGGGATGATCCCAGAAGTTTACACTTTTTGGCAAATAATGACATACAACTGATTGTCAGACATCATAACTGTCAGAAATATATCTATAAGAACAAACGTGTCACTCTAGCAACTCACCAAAGTGTTATGAGAGTAATAAGCAAAGTATGTCCCATCTCCACCCCCATGTTGTGAAGCTATGACCAGAGTGTGTGCAGTAACAGAATGAGACATATGTGCATAATAATAATAATTTGGAATCTGGTAATATGTGTGGCAACATTCAGGTAGTATTAACAAACATTCCCCCAACAGGTCTGTCAGATATGAAAACTGTGCCTAGAAATAAAAGATTGAAATCCTGGACTGGTACTGTTCAGTCTGGTATTGTATGGCAGTGTCAGTGTTGCAGTATCTCTGAATAATAAGGTATTACTCATCACTGTCATCTACACAGTGCTACATAATAAAACTGTCTAGGAAACCCTATATAAGAGTGGTGTAATTACAAGGTCAGATTGTTCAACCATAGGAGACTTATAGACAGAAATCAGAGAAAAGATACACAGCAATATCTATATAGCACACTCAGCTGTGATGTACACTGTTTTAGTTTTAGCAGACACAGCCATGGTTCGAATCTTGAGAGTGGTAGTAAGCTGTATGCAGAATCATACCCCTCAACTGTACAGATCTGTCCAGAATGTCCAGATAATTCACCCATATCTTATGCCTGTTACTCTGTCCCCCTGGCATATCAGCATGATGATCTATGACATTTAGGCAGCATTTAATGTCTTATAACTGACTGTCAGGCCTGTAAATATTTGGAAAATGTATATGAAACCAAACCTGTCATTGTAGCAACTCACCAAAGGTTTATGAGTGCAATAGTCAAAATATGTCCCAGTTTAACCTGCACGTTGTCAAGACATGCACAGAGTGTCTGCGATACGAGATGGAGAGGTATGTGCATAACATCAACCTAGATTCTGGGAATATGCATGGAAACAGTCAGGTAGTGTTAACAAACAATACCTCCACAGGTATACCAGGTAAGAGGTGTATACGGCAGGTAAAGCACCGTTCATGTATATAGTTGTCTATAACCATACCACTGTCCAAACTAAGGCAATACAGTAGTGTAATAGTAGCTGCAAGGTACAGATCGCAGCACTGACTAAGAAAGTAAGAGAACTACAAGGATATACAAGTTAATTGACATCTTTCTCTCCCCCCACAATGTCTGCAACAATAAACTAAATACACAATTCAACAACTCAATCAGTATGTGTACAATTAAATCTACTGTTGGGACATATGTCCTACTGTTTGATAAATAGTGAAATTTGTTTCTATGCATGTGCTGTGTTGAAATACTCCGACATTGGTGGCATGCTGGCATCAATGTACCTGCATGCTGCTGTAATGGTGGCTGTGGTTCCATATATGCATGCATTCTGTTTGCTATGCAACTGTTTCATATCTGGTGTTTTGGGTTAATGAGAATATCTATGCATGCTGTTATACCTAATCCTGGAATGTGTTAACTATTACTAACCCACATATGTTTTAAAATTGAATCACCATAGCACATTTGGGAAGGCCGGTCCCAGTGGACCCACCTCTCGCACCTCATCTGGCCATAGCACCGGGCACCAGCACATCTGGGGCCCACCCCGGGACCTCCACCTCTGCTGGTCCTGCACCACCTATGGGTGGAACTGCCTCAGGGGATGGGGCTCACCCCCCGACAGGAGTGGGCGTGGACAGGATAATGTTACCCATCATCAGGTCTGGGGTGTGATGGGTAGTGAGCTCTGCAGGGAGTTTGGAGTTCTGCTACACCAGTTTGAGGGCTGCATGGAGCATCTAGAGGGTCAGCCTGCCCCTCCTACCCAGCCTCCAGCACAGCCACCTTTTGGACTATGAAGGTGCAATGGCGACTGCCCATGGGTGGGGACCTCAGTCTCACTGTTTCCACCAGGGGGCTCATGGACTTCCGACTTTTAAACACCCCTCCCCATTCAAGGTGTTTACCCCCACATGTGCCATATATCACCCCTGTATACTGTCTTGTCTGTCTTGTCTGTTATCCTACCCAACCTACCTCCTCAAATAAACCTACTATCCATTCCCAACATCCAACTTTCACTTAAAAAAAAAAGGACAATCTATTCCCAAAAAAAAATCTTGCCCAATACATAGCTGTCCATTTTGCACACATGTCCACTAGACGTGTAATCGGGTGTAATTGGCTTCAGAACATATTGTTGTCCTCACCCCTCTCTCAGGGGTATGAGTGTCCAAACCTACCTCCAAATCAGTGTATATGTACAGTTGTTGCTGTAGAAGAAATGGGCAGCTATGGACCTTCCCTACATCAATCCTGCACATCCTTAGCTATTTTCCCTATGTCTTTTCCTCTTTGTGCCCCTTTTTCACCACTTTCCTATCAACCCTTTTTCTTTTGTTTTAAAGAAATTAGTGCATAGATAAGCGGGAGTAAGCACTTTTAAGCAGCAGTAAGTGGGTTTAAGCCTGTTTGCATGAGGGTATGCAATACCTACAAAGGTTAAGCAATCTAGAGGCTAACTGACTGTAAACATATTTAACTGGAAGTTAGCACTGCTTACCATCACACAAACCTGTGCAAACCCGCTTACAACTGCTTAAAAGTGCCTTAATCACTCTATATCCAATGCCCCTTGCTCTACCAGCAACAAAATAATCAACCTTTGCAAGTCTTGAACCCAGGGCCCTGCACACCATAGCCAAAGTGATTTACCACTAAGCCATGTCAGATACACATAACCCTGATGTGTTCACAAACATATCATCCAGCACAGTCATTCAACAGTACAGGAAATGTATTTATATGTGTAGATGTATATGTGTGTGTGCATGTATATATATATATATATATATATATATATATATATATATATATATATATATATATATATATATATATATATATATATATATATATATATATCTACATATGTATGCGTCTATCGATATATATGTCTACATATATATATATATATATATATATATGTATATGTATATGTATATATATATATATATATATATGTATATGTATATATATATATATATATATATATATATATATATATATATATATATATATATATATATCTATAGATATAAAACGGAACACAACAAATACATATATGACCGAAGACACTGTTAATGGGGGTGAGGGGGCCCAAGCAAAGTATCTCTTGTAATTATTGATATCATCTCCTCTCCCACAGCCAAACAGATCTGCCTTGCAACACAATACAAACACTTGCAAGTCCCATACCCAGGACCCTACACAACATAGCCAGAAGAAGTTAACAGTAATCCATCCCAGCTGTATGATGTCAGGATGGTATCAATAACATCCAAGGCCACCAATTTTCCCAAGGTGAAATGTATGATAATGTACAGCCATATACCTTAAGGCATCTTTCTACTGATATCCCTCACATGTAACAGCTTAGGTTATATACGGTGCATACCCCTCCCCCATAGACTGACTTACATGGACATATAAGAGTGTTACATACACTGACCTCTGGACTGCAGAACGGCAGACATGTTTTGTCCAGCTGTAGCCCACATATATATGGACCCTGCCCCGCAATATGTGTGGGGACCACAACATCACTGGAATGATGGCAGGAATGGTAGCATGACATAATCACAGGCCACTACATAACAACATCTTACTGCATGTCATGTGGACAAAGCCTAGTATATAGGCAGAGGACAGAGGCTGGAACACAGGTCCATATTTGCAATAGCATCGTTATACACTGAAAAAGTTGCTGGTGTTACAGGATAGTTTGCAACATACCCTTAGTCTGGAATAAGTCAGAAACACAAATGGATTTAGCCATGTACTGATAGCATTCAACAGACAGAATGCCAGTGATTTATAGGTTCATAGGTTCATAGGTAGGTACTAGGCTATCGGCCTAGCCAAAAAATGTACCCTGCCTTTCGCCACCCAAGAAAATTATTTTCCTGTGCCCCTGTCGAGCAGAGCCACAGAAGTGATCCCCGGGGTGAATTTCCCATTTCCCATCCAATCATCAAGATTTTTCTTGAAGAGTGCTATTGAGGAGCTCTGTTTGACATAGATAGGTAGTCTGTTCCAGAGTATGGGAAGTCTCTGGGACAGGAATCTATCCCTCCAGCATGTTCTCTTTATTGTGGTGACAAGGTTAAGGTCCCTAGAGCGTGTAGCTCAGAGGAATTGGGATTTCTTTAAGTGGAGCATGTCCAACAGCTCTGGGTTTGACATAGCTTTGTATGTTAGGCAGAGATCGCCCCTGAGTAGGCGATATGTGATGGAGTAAAGCTGTAGTTTTTTGAGACGGTCTGCACAGGGCATATGTTTGAGGCCAGTAATCCTCTTTGTGAGGTATTTCTGTGGTCTTTCCAGTTGTTGTAGATGTCTTGTGATCTTGTGACGTACATACCAAAAGGGGCATTGTACTCTATAATGGGTCTAATGAGTGATGAGTAGAGGGGAACAATGACCTCTTTTTTTCTGGATGAGAATCCTTTTGTGATGAGATGAGCCACATTGAAGGATTTCCTGACCACTGTGGCGATGTGATTATCAAAGGAGAGACTACTGTCCACCTGTGTCCCAAGGTCTCTTATCACATTTTCGGCATTAAGTAGACTACCAGCTATGTGGTAGTTCATGGGTACAGAGTTTTTACCAAAGGAGATGACAATACACTTTTTGGCATTGAGCTTCAGGCCATGGCTTTGACACCAGGTATCTGTCTCATTGAGGCCCTTTTGTAGTTTGTCCACATCGTTAGGAGTTTCGCTTATGGCTCCTAGTTTGCAGTTATCTGCAAACTTTGTTAGCCAAAGACCTTCTGTGTTGGCCTGCACTTCAGAGAAGTAGATACCAAACAGGAGAGGACCCAGGACTGAACCCTGTGGTACTCCACTTGTCACTGGTCTGATGTCGGATTTGGAATCCGCTACTTTCACAGTGTGGGTTCTGTCAGTGATCCAGTTGGCAACCCATCTTGTGACATATGGATTTATACCCATTTTAGTGAGCTGATCTATAATTCCAGAGTGGGGGATGGTGTCGAAAGCCTTGGCGAGATCTAGATAAGCTGTGTGAACCATTTTCCCCTGATCTATGGCTTTGGTGACTGCTTCAAAGAAGTAAATCAGGTTTAGGAGACATGATCTGCCTTTTACAAATCCAAACTGTGTAGGGTCCAGAGTTTGGAGATTACCAATGTCTTTGTTTATGAGTTCCATGATGATACGTTCCATGGCCTTGCAGACCAGGCTCATCAGGCTAATGGGCGGTAGTTCCTGGGGTCCGTCATGGCTCCCCCTTTGTGGAGTGGGATAACTGTCGCGGTGCGCCATTCAGTGGGTACAAATCCTGAGGTGAGGCTATGATTGAACATGGTACTTAGGTAGGGTGCCAGTTCATTCTGTAGTTCATGTAGAACGCAGCCTGTGATATTGTCAGGTCCCATGGATGCTGTGTTCTTGGCTTTGGAGAGTGTGTTTTTTACCTGTGCAGCCGTGATTATAGGAGCTTTGCATTCTTCAGGTATAGAGATGGGCCCTCTAGGGGGTGAGAGGGGGTTAAAGTTAGCACTGAACCTATCTGCTAGGATGTTGGCAATATCAGTTGGTTCTGTATATTTAGTGCCATTATGCTGTAACTCAGAGCAGATCTGAGTGTTCCCATTTAGATTCTTGACATAGCTATAGAATGCTTTGTGGTTGTCTTTAGAGTAAGTGGCAATTTTGTTTTCGTAACTAGCTTTGGAGGATTTTATGAGGGATCACAGCTTCTTACTGAGGTTGACCAGGGAGTTCCTCCAGTCATGGGATTTTACTCTTTTTTGCAACAGTTTCTTTCTTCTGTTGTAGAGTTTGTTTATGGTAGAGGTCCACCGGATTGGCTTCCTTTTTTTAGAGGATAACATCTTGGTTCCATTAGGGATAGCATGATCCATACACTCGTGTAAGTGCTTATAAAGTGCATTTGTGTAGGATTCGGCAGTCATACCTCTATTGTCCGTCTGCATGGGTGTCATGAAGTTTGCCACTTCTGTCTTAAGAAGTGTGAAGTTGGCTTTTGAGAAGTTTTTGACGATGGTTTCCCTAATTGGGACTGGGGGTGGGATGTGGATGTCTAGGCTGATTAGCTTGTGGTCGGATCTGACCAACAAGGAATTGACCTCTGGTGTTGAACACCAGTTTCCCATGTTGGTAATGACCAGGTCAAGGATATTGCTGCCCCTGGTGGGGGTGTGAATAAGTTGATCCAAGGCATTGGAATTTATGAAGTCTAGAAAACGTTGAGCAAAAGAGTTGATACATGAGTAGTTTTCCCAGTTAATGGTGGGGTAGTTGAAATTGCCCATTATTAGGGAGGTGGGTTGTACCCTAATACTTTCCAATGTATCAAGAAATGAGGAGTGTGAATCCTGGGGCATGGTGGGGGGTCTGTAGCAAGCTATAATTTGGATTGCGGTCTTGCCCAGAGTTAGTTGCACTTGGATAATCTCGGATGCATTATGCTGTGCAACTAGCCTGGAGGTGTGGATATCCTTAATGAATATGGACACGCCTCCGCCATTACTGCTTCTTTCTAGGTTAGGTGGCTGAAAGGTGTGGTATGAATTGAAGCCTGGTAATGCAGGGGTGCTCTCTGGAGCTTTGAACCAGGTC
>NC_056731.1:352056943-352250426 GCF_019279795.1 Protopterus annectens
TATACCTCCAGGGCAGCAGCCTGAAGCTGGTGAGTATGGTGTTTGTTTAGGTTTGCCAGTACACTAGTCGTGTTATGGCCATGGTTTATTCCATGCACACATTTAACACACCTACCCATAATGCATGCTGTACATGTTCACTTATTGTTGCTGTTAACTGCACTGCATCACAATGATCACCATGATGGTGTATCTGAAGGGTATGTCAAACTCCTGCAATATAACTAACATTGTGTCACTGAAAATGTGTGCACAGAGATGGACAAAATGGTGGGAGAAATGGCCTACAGTAGGGACATGTCTGAAACATCACCCTTATACACTGCTACAACAGTGCATATACCAGTATTACAATGACAACTGTTACAGATCTACACTGTGGCATATCACAGTACTGCAGTCCACAACCCTTACAACTTGCAATGTGGTCCTAACATGAGCAATGATTGTGTAATACGGAATTCTATGTTAGGACAGCAAATATGGGGAATACATACCTTCACAAACACTGAAAGCATATGTGTGCATACACTCTATATAAAATTTAGTGGAAGCAGCTGTTAAGGTACTGACAGCATGCATTCTTCATGAGTATGGATCTTCCAGCAAGTACAGGTCCCCAATGTCACACCAAGAAATGGTCTGCTGTCCAAGGCGTTTGGTCATCAAATGTGCCCACTTAACTGCAACAGAGGCAGCCATGGCTTACACACATCTTACATGCCATGGTGTGGTCCCCATACCCAACAGGTAGCACCCAGGAGTTGGACATGTAGCCATACCTCACCATTACATATACCATTGCAAACAGTGTAGACAGTCATGTATGTGGCAAGGATGTATGGGACAGGATTAATGTAAAAAATAAACGGATGGCCATCCAAGACAGATGATGTCACATGTAGCAAACCGATCATCCAGGTTGCCTAGTAACATGTCACAGCACTGAGGGATTTGCAGGAATGTCTAGCAAGTACTTGCTGTGCAGTACCTGTGTCAGCAATTGCCTGGACTCTGCATACATGTGGCCCATGGGTTAGGGTAATCAGATGTGACAGTTGTACCAAAGGAAACATCAGCCAGGCCTCTCTATAGGTAGTGTATGCATAACACAAGAGGTCCCCAAAAGGCATGCATTGCAATGTGCACTGGTATACCAAGACCACTTTGGAAACTTACAGACAGTATCACATAAGATACATGTGCTGCACAACCAACATCTCACCCTACCTCAGGTCTACCATCCCCATCCGTAATGTGCCAGTGCTAGTGTACACCTGTATGTTTGCCATTCATTAGCTGGGACTAGGCTGGTACACATGGTGTTCAGTGTTTGGGGCACTGCAAAATGACACACATCTGTAGGCCATAGTTGTCAAGCATCTGCAAAAAGGCTGAGGGTTGGAGGGGATGTCATCATGACACAATAGTGCACTGAAGCAGAGATCCAAATGACACTATGAATGGCTGTATCTGCACACAGTCAGGAGCTGTGGCAGACATAACCCTGACTCCACAGCAATAGTGATGGCAGTGTGTGACCTCCAAGGGATGTGCACATGAGTTGACCTTGCAATCATGCAGAGTTGAGGGGCATTTGTAGGGCAGCCTGACCAAATACTGGCAAATGCAGATGTCCCGTGCTAGTATACCCTTGCCAGAAATAGTGACTGCTGTAGTACACATAACAGTAGGTGCAACAAACCATCATGATAAGGGTGTGCACACATATGCACCCACAAAGTGTATGCATCTCAATCAGCATCTGCACAACTAACACATTTATTTGACACTGCATTTGATAGTACAGGTCATATGTCATATATCAGGTTTGTGTAATGTTAACATATGCAGTAATATGGTCCTGGGGCATATCAAGGAAGAGGGCATCATATCAATAAGGGTGTGTGCACTCCCCATAGCCACAGTAAGGTTTGAAGGTTGTCAGTGTAATTGTATCGTATTGGCCATACATGCACCGCTGATGATCTTCTTCTTCTCTTTTGGCTGTTCCCGTTAGGGGTCATCACAGTGTATCATCTGTTTCTATTTAGTCCTGTCCTCTGCATATTGCTCTGTCACAACAACCACCTGCATAACCTCTCTCACCATATCCATAAACCTTATCTTAGGACTTCCTCTTTTTCTCTTACCTGGCAGCTCCATCCTTAGCATCCTTTTCCCAATATACCCTTCATACGTCCTCAGCACATGCCCAAACCAATGCAATCTCACCTCTCTGACTTTGTCTCCAAACAGTCCAACCTGAGCAGACCCTCTAATATACTGATTCCTAATCCTGTCCATCCTTATCACACCCAGTGCAAATCTTAACATCTTTAACTCTGCCACTTCCAGATCTGACTCCTGCCTTTTTGTCAGTGCCACTGTCTCCAACCCATACAACATAGCTGGTCTCACTACCCTTTTGTAGACCTCCCCTTTCATTCTTACTGGTACTCGTCTGTCACAAATCACTCCTGACACTCTTCTCCACCCATTCCACCCCACCTGTACTCTCTTCTTCACCTCTCTTCCACACTCACCATTACTCTGAAATGTTGATCCCAAGTACTTAAACATATCCACCTTCACCAACTCTACTCCCTGCATCCTCACCAATCCTCTACCCTCCCTCTCATTCACATACACATATTCTGTCTTAGTCCTGCTGACCTCCATTCCTCTCCTCTCTAGAGCATATCTCCACCTCTCCAGGGTCTCCTCAACCTGGTCCCTACTCTCTCTACAGATCACATTGATGATGAGATCTGTAAATCAGACATCAGGCATTCACAAATGACATCTGTCCACATATCACCCCAGGTATGTGTCGGACAAACACATAGTGGCTGTGAGCAGCAGAGCAGATGTAACTGACACAGTAATACACATTCAGCAATGGTGTGTACACCTGTGAGGTATGATGCACAGTACATGCCAGGGTGCCGAACAAGTGCACAGCAATACTGTGTACATGGGTGCAGTGTGTTCCAGGGAAAGGGGCATCACCTACTAACACAACCCATGCATCACAGAGATGTATAATGTTGATAGCAGGGATTGACTATAGCTACACTGCATGCTGTTGAGTGTCATATGTCATGCATTTTGACAGATGGGTAATGGAAGGTCTGCGTGTAATATCTTCGTGCAACCTCACCTGTAAGTGTGTGTTTGTGTGTGTGTGTGTGTGTGTGGGGGATTTTATATTGTCTGTAAGTGCAATCTGGCGGAGTGAAGTGGGTTGATGTATGTATGATGTGTGTGTGTGTGTGTGTGTGTGTGTGTGTGTGTGTGTGTGTGTGTGTGTGTGTGTGTGTGTGTGTGTGTTTGTGTGTGTGTGCCATGTATGCACATGTGTGAGTGTGGGGTTCTTCATACCTCTCGACTTCCCTTTGAAATTGTGCAGTACATGGACATGGTCAGACACATGAGACAATAGGAATACTTGCTTACATGTAATCTCAAGACAGCTGATAGTATAACAAGGTCTGTAGCACAGAACATGCATTGGGAGGCAAAATAGACACCAGGGATACTGTTATAATTGCAATCAGCAGAAAGGTGTAAGAATACCCACATATGCAGCACTACAGATGCATTGAGGAATTACTAGACAACACCAGAGAGTGTTTCCAAATATTACTGTAGTCCACATAAAAGGTTAATAGAGCAACAGATCTTGCATGTACTGAACAATAGTTACATATGACACTTCAGTGCGTGACATTATTGAGTGACTGTAGTAGCCCCTAACATATGGGTGCCATGCTCAAGATGTCTGAACAAACCCAGGGTGAACACTGGATGACAGCAGTGAGTCTTTGAAAAACTGACTCCAATCAAGTCAAATAGGTAATGGAGTAACAGGTCATGTTTTGTAATCACTTGTCTAGCCAATTAGAAGGATGATACGTTAATGATTGGTATTAATGACTGTAGGTTTCCAAGACTGATGTAGGATGGTTAAATTAAGAGAATAAACTAGAGACAGTCTGTAAACTCAGGGACAGGTAAGTATTATGCTGGAATGTCAGGATGTGTGTGTGTGTGTGTGTGTGTGTGTGTGTGTGTGTGTGTGTGTGTGTGTGTGTGTGTGTGTGTGTGTGTGTGTACTGTTAAGCAATGACATACAGGTCTTAAAGTGTGTTTCTTGTTTTCTTCTCACAGGTGGCGAGGTGGGTCAGGGTCCCTCCTGCAGGCAATCTGATGTTGGTGTCCATACAGACACTGACAATGATGACAGGTGTGTTGAGGCACAGGTGGGGTTGTCAGAGGCTGAAGCTGTGCCATAGTTTGACATCCTGCTGTTATCCACACCATCCCCGCACACAGTCATAGTGCCTATACAGACCCTATCACCAGTGGCCATAGCAGAGGGACAGTTGGCGGTTGGTAGCAGTGAACAGGACAGTGTGGTATCTATGGCATGTGTGTAGCCATAGCCAGATGTCCAGCAGAGTACCACAAAGGCAGATTTACAGGGGTGCTCATTGGAGGGCTGCTGGTCATCGTACCCCTGGCAGAAGTCCCACATCTGGTACCACCAGACACATGTTTCAGGCTGTCATGGAGATGCAGGCACATATGGAACAGTACACCAGACAGGTTCTGAGGCTGCAGAGGGCTACTCTTTCAGCTGTCACTGACAACATCCACAGATCTTGCAGGTGTCCTCTGTTATGATATAAAGGTCATGGATAGATGGTGGTGTGAGATGGTGGGACTCCTCAACCATGGATTGTCCACGCTCGAGCATGTGGTGGGAGTGGTACGATGGCCACATGGACATAGGCCAGCAACACCAAGAGCTGGAGGTCAACATGCAAGGACACCAAGCCGCTCCCAAAGTGGCAGTACCAGCCCCAGAACTGCAGGGATGGTGCTGTCCACACCACTCCACAGCAGGCCACATGCACGTGGCCCTGGCCAGTCCCAGGAGGGACCTGTTTCCAGTGGACATATGTCATCATTAGGGAAGAGTACCATATCATAGGTTCATAGGTTCATACTAGGTTAGCTGCCCTTGTGAGCCATTGTAAGCTTAGCCAATTATCCCTTGTGAGACTCAAACCCTGTACCTTGCGTTTGTAAGGTAAACACCTTAACCATTAGGCCACCCTCCTAACCCAATGTGGCCTGTACCTGGACATGCCCGTGGAACCCTGGCAGCACAGTTCTCCTGTCCGTGGCCAGAAACGGTGAACTGCACACCCTGTCAGGTATGGTATGCTGCTGTCCAACAAACACCTGTATAGGGAAGCCACATGGCAGAACTGTGTGCATGCACACTCACACACAATACAAACACAGCTAGGGCAACCCCATACCTACACACACCACATTACCATGACCATATCAATAATTAAAACCCCTCACTCATACACATGGTGTCAAAAATATGGCTCAGGCTAGGTCTCTGGTAAACCAACAACACACCCTGTGCATATGATGATACCTGTGCCACATCCCTGTTATCCATAACATCGATGCAAGGACAGGCTAATATGGTTCTGATGCACACTTTGACTGTATTATGGTGTACCAATGTACTGCTGTGTAACATGTCAGCAGTAAAGTTTAATTCTTATGTGTCAGGTAGTGTAACTGTCCAGCCATGATGCATTATAGCTGTTATTAACACTGAGTGATTGTGGTCTCCATAATGTTATCCATTTGTGTCATAGGTGTCCATGTGTCAGCAGGAGGATGGTCTGTTGTTATATCCTACAAGGGGTATGGCACTGTGCTGACACCTTGGCTGTGCCTTATCCTGAGTACAGGTGAACACATGTCACAGGTCTGTTTAACAGTTACTGCCTGTGTCACATGGCTGATAGGTCTGGGGGTGGTGTATACAGGTGAGTGCATGGTGGCTGCTATTAGCAGCCCTTCTACAGTGGACAATGGTAATTGTACTGGGTGGTACACACCACATGTGTGTGAATAACACACACAGAGGCTTTGGTGTTGATGCACTACAGAGAGAATAATGTACACATGGATGTATGTACCTGTGCAAGGAACCCATTGTAGCCTATGTAATTCCACGAAGCCATAATAGGCACAACAACACATTGGGGAATAAGCAGTCCACTAGTTTAATGTCATTGACGATGACACTGGCAGGATATATGTCCCCTTCCCCAATGTAGTGCAATCCTCAACTTAGTAAACATATGTGTGCTGGTGTGGGTGGCACAACCCTACACTTTGGAGGGTGAGAGGTGCTGTAGAACCGCAGATAGTGTGACAGACAACTATCTAACCTATTAACATGAACTGTACAGAATTATGCCCAGCTAAGCATGGGGGGATACATTCAACTGTAACTGCAATGATGTTGACTAAGTCCACAACAGCCACACCCTGCTATATATACAAAACCCAATATTGCTGCACACCTATATAGTGGGGAAGTGGCCATTTACACATCTAACACTAGTTGTGATGGAATGTATGTCCACAGGATGGTATGTGTGAAATGTTATCATATGCCAGGCAGTCCTCAGACAGATGACCTCCTGGGACATGTATATTCTGCAAACTGCAGTATATTCCTCCATATACATGCACATTCTTACTTGGCAACACTGGGACTAGACCCCTACCTTGATATGTAGTTCCACTGATGTGTGTGGCTTTAATTGCATACACCACACAGCTTTTAGGATGAGGTGTGTTCCAGGTTACATGTTACATTAAGTACATCCCCAGGCATGTACTGTATGGTAATGGGGGATGTACCGCTTGTTTATGGACAATACATAGTGTGACATGCCATTCATGTACACACTGACAAACACATAACAGTCAGACAAACATCTGAGAGACCTGGGCCTATCAGTGCTAACTACCTTGTCAGTGTGTCCATTGTGTTACAGGTACGTTGCACACAGCACATGCATAACTGGGCTGGATAATGTTATCAGTTACCTGTATGGTTGATGGTGACAGTGGTCCCCATACAGTGGGACATGGGACATGTACCGGGGGTACCATGGTGTAATGACAGTATACCCAGTGCCCACACCCCACTGTGGATATTGCATGCACTGAAACTCATGATAACACTCTGACATATCCACCAGCACACATTGACCAGGACTGCAATGCAACCCCTTGTCCATCACAAGAGTGCTACTACAAGGATATACATCTAATGCACATGCCATAGGCATAGCAGGGTGATGCATTGTCATGCCTCTCCTACAGTCAGCAACATCGCTATCCCTAATACTGTGTGGCAATGTATATTGTAATAGGAGAATGTGGCCTCAGAATGCTGTACCCTACATATATACACACATGCACAAATACACACACTTGCCAGAACTCAGTGGGTATCCCATGCCTATCAACCCATTTTTACAATAGTGTTATGCTGGTACTGCAAGGCCCATGTAGCTCTTAGGGAGAAGAGTGAAACAAGGTACATGCAATGTCCAGTACAGCAGCAGCCACATCTAACTATGGGTGTGAAGGGCCTCAGGATATTCCCAACTACAGGTCTACAAACACACAGACACTGATATTCTCAGTAATGCACATGTACACATTTGTCAGTACTGGGGTGTATCAGTGCAGATGTTCATAGGTGTGCACCAGGCTATTCTCCATGGAGAGATGGGAAGTGTATGGGATGTGTTTACAGTGGTATCTTGCCACCTGCCATGTGCCAGCAGGCCATCTATCAACAGATACCACTGGGGTGATCCTCAGGGTAAGAATGACATGCATCAGCCAATCATCTGGGTGCCTCTTGCAGAAGGTCAGTGAGGTGATCCAGTTGATATATATGCAACATGTATTACATAAAATGGTCAGTGTCTCTCTTGGAGACCTGTACCCAAGCATGTTCTATTGACTGTGGTAGTGTAGTTGCGATATCCATGGCATGTGGTGCATACAGAGTGTGGATTCCTATCTGTGGCATTCATAACACAGCTGGGCAGACATGTCAGTGTCAGTCAAGCATAGATTGCCTATAAGTATCCAAGATGGATACCTGACATCTGCACATCTGTAGAGAGGACAGGCAGACATCACTAGCCAACTAGCTATGCATTAGGATGAATGTGCTGAGAGATAGAAGTCTGATACTGATAGGTATGACATTACTACATAACGGCAGCCCTCACTGACATGTGCTATACACACAGTAGTCTACAGTTATTTTCCACATGTCAGATCATTATCCAGTAGGAAATATTTAATGAGACACAGCTCACACACCAAGAACATGACAGTGAGGACTCAGAGGCCATATTTGCATGCAGGGGTGTTTGTATCTAGTACTACAATTTGCAATCTACTCTTACTTGGGAATGCACTGTCAACAGTAGTAACGTAATGATACACTACATGCTAGTGTGCCTGCATATAACCTGGGATATTACCCATGTATGTAACACATTCAAACAGATAAGAGTGTTGTACAAGCCATATATACTCAAGTGTCCCAGACAGGAGACTTATACCCCTTGCTACTGTAATGACAGCAGATAGATGCATGCTGTGTACATGGCATTACATACACTTATTAAAGATGTCATTACCCTACTATGTTATCAGACTGGAATGCGAACACTGGTTACCAGGGCTGAGCCATGCTTAGCAGGTGTCAGCATTGCTGCAGTATTACAGCTAAGCACATTTGCACACCGGTAAGCGAAGCCTACACGGTGTAAGCACCGGTACATTTAACTGTACGTTAGCACCGCTTAGCTTCGTGGAAATCCATGCAAAAACACTTAAAGCTGTTCAAAACTGTCTTTGCCACTCTGTATCCAATAGCCCTTGTTCTGCCCAGCAACATGCAGGTCTTGAACCCAGGACCCTGTACACTATAATCATAGCAGTTAACCACTAAGCCATGACAGCTGTGAAGACAGTTGTTGTTTTTCCATTATATCTGTCAGTACACATAACTGAATAGTATTGAACAATTGCTGTGACTTCTACAATTGTGTAGCACTTGTTAGCGATATTACTGTTGACTCACGTATGTTGTCATATCTAAATATGCACATATCTGATAAATACGATGTGATACATCTGGAAAGTTGTACACAACAGTAATGTTTACACATAAGGATATGGATATATATATACATATATATATATATATATATATACACAAAAATATTTAGATATATGTTTACATGAACATACACATATATATTCATATATATTTATATACATCTGTATATTGCATTATATATATGGCCATATATTGATCTGTGTGTGTGTGAGTGTGTGTGTGTGTGTGTGTGTGTGTGTGTGTGTGTGTGTGTGTGTGTGTGTGTGTGTATATAAATATATATATATATATATATATATATATATATATATATATATATACATATATATATATATATGCAGATGTCTATAACAATATGTGCATATATATATATATATATATATATATATATATGTATGTATGTGTGTATGTATATGCATACATGTGTACATATAGCTATTCATATATGTATGTAGATATGTATATGTGTATATATCAATATAGATATATGTATGTGTATATATATATATATATATATATATATATATATATATATATATATCTATACACACATGGGTCTACTTCAGTACACCGACACGCCACAAAGCCGACACCCAAAACACCGACACCAAAAGACCGACAACACACAATACCGACAACGCACAAAACCTAACACCATAACACCTACACCCAAAACACCGACACACAAAACGTAAACTACACATTACACACAACTATACATGCACTAACCTTAACCCAAACCCTAACCCTAAGGTCCGACACAACCGCACACTTACCCTACCAGCACCCTAACCCTAACTCACTTAACCCACCCCTAAACCTACACTCCGTCACTATCGCACACATACCCTACCTGCACCCTAAGCCTAACTCACTTAACCCACCCTTAAACATATAGTCCGTCACTATCGCACACTTACCCTACCCGCATCCTAACCCTAACTCACTTAACCCGCCCCTAAAACTACAGTCCCTCACTATCGCACACTTACCTGCCCGCTCCCTAACACTAAATCCCTCACTCTATCGCATACTTACCGAGTCGCGCTCACACCTTGCCCATGTCGGTGTTTCGTCCGTCAGGATCTCACCTTGTCGGTCATCTGAGTCATCGGTCTTCTCGTCTCCTTCTGTTGAGTGTCGGTCTTCTGGCATGTCGGTGTACTGAAGTAGACCCATATACATATATATATATATGTATATATATATATATATATATATATATATATATATATATATATATATATATATATTTAACATATGTCCAGAACATGGAGTGGAGTCATACCTCAGACCAATAGTCTCAACCTCTTAGTGCAAGGTGATGTCATGTAAGTATTGCAGGTATAAATGTAGACTGTTTCTACTGTAACAGGGATTGTCTTAACAGACATGTTGTATGTGGGAGGTCACATCTGCTATTGACATGTACGCCATCAATTACTCACATCCTAAGGACATCATAGTACAGTACCACAGATATCAAAGTAATGGTCCTGTGGAATAAAGCAGAGATATGACCAATAAATGTGGACAGTCTGACACACTCTGGTCAGTCCAGAGGTATACTCAGAACCCCTTAGTGCAAGACATGTGGACCAAGCCTGACAATGTGGCTGTTAACAGCCATGCAAATGGGTATATCACGTAAATACTGGAATACATATGCCCACACAATTTAGGCATTCTTAACCGCCTGCCTTTCCTGTCACATAATAACCAGTGGTGCAGAAGTCACATGCTTCCATACTTCCCCCAAGTAAGGAAATGTACAGCATGCCACTGCTTTGTCGGACATACACAGCAGTTATGATGGCCTGGCAGCAGTACATCTGACAAATATCTGGACATAACATCATAATGGATAAGTACACTGAGCTGCTAGGCATGTCACAAAGCACTATGCAAACTACAGGCAGACTGCCACAGCACTGGCCTACATTTCTTATGGGAAAATACACATGTACCTGCAAATATAGCAGGCTCTACAAGCATGTCACAGCACAGAGTAACAAACACCTGTGTGAAGGTGCATACCCAGAATCAATGTGAACACAGCCACATATGGTAAGCGTGCTTAATATTACAGTATATGGACTGTCTAATTAACACCATCCTCATATGTGCCACTCACACACTTACCCTACATATACTGGGCCACTACACAGTGTAGTCCGATTCCTGACTGTGGTATGGGACGTGTGTGTTTGGCCCTATAAACATGTAAGCCAATAGGGTACCATACACTGGAGCAGCATGTAACATCAGATAGAACAGGACCAAGAACAATGACATCTACCACAGTCTGTATGCAGGCCAAGGTACATGATCTCAATACACACACTCTGTCAACAAACACCATAAGTAGACAGACCTCACTACTGTATACACTATGACAGAATGTCCAGGTTTTGTCCACAAATATAACCCCTACTATACATAACATGTCTAGCAGTCTGATATCTCACTGGCTTATCAGGTATGATGTCAATAAATAATGGTGTTCAGAACATATGCACCTCTTACTGCATGACATATGGACAAAGGTTGAAAGTGTTGTGGCTGGAGGCACAAACACAGGGCCAATATTGACATGTTTCTGCGATAACCTCGTACATTTACTGGTGTAACAGGGCTTGTTGTACATATGTCCAATGAGGGATATGAAGTCAGTAACTCTCATGGCTGTCACCATCTACTGACCACAGTCCTCAGGCTATGCCTCTGCAGTTCTAAAGATAGGTAATATGTGAGTAACACAACATGCATAAGACTCCAAACACTGGCCAGTCTGCAGATAGCCCTGCAGGTGGGAGTTTCCTCAACCACATAACACTGTCATGACGGGTATGAAATCATGTAGACTAGCCATATCCACACAAAACCTGTTAAACCAACATTACTTCAAATGCAGAAGAGCAAAACTTACATTCTGTAGTCATTCCTGGGTCATCCCCATCCTGTTTGTTGGACTGTCTCCACAGTGCATGTTGTTAGAGGTATATCCCACTACCATCTGTGATGCTGTTTGTCAAACACCGACATGAATTCATGCTCACAGTGAATGAAAAGGGCCAACACCCACATGATGTTACTAGTTATAGGAGTGTGTTTCAATGCAATTGGCTATGGGAATGTCACCACAGCTGTTCCACATGCAATAAGCTAGTGGGGGTCTGCAATTCATTCACAGGCCATCAGCTGATCATGAGCATCACTTACAAAACACAAGCTGCTGCCTAAGCAAAACAGGTGTACTTCTCCACATCCACCAGAGAGGGAGTGAGAGAGACAGACAGAGACAAAGTAAAACAGGGAGGGGGTAGGAGAGTAAAAGCTAAGCATGTTTTTGTCATACATTTACCAGTAAGGGGTTTCAAACCCCTGCCTGACTATGTATTGCTATTACATTTCTATGCAGTTAGTCATGCAACACAGAGCTTACATGTTGGTGAACTGTCCAAAGGTATATTTGATGGTGAGTGACATCAGCAACAGTGATAAAGGATGGATAAGGTAGGTGTAGTACATGTGCCTGTCCACAAGAACCAGTGTCAAGATCGACACAGTCACAATCTCTCAGGGACTCACACATATTAACACAGTTGGCAGGGTCAGGATTAGAATTCCTAACTAATTAGTTTGCCACACTACAGTAATATGCAGGTATCACATGCACCACAGAGGTTATCAGGCTGATATATGGGCAAAGGGTATGTCAAGTTGTCTGACATCAGGAGGCATGCTTCAGTAGGCCAATGGGAGGTGTAGTGAGTGTGAATGGCATCCAAATCATTATACTCCACACACACACAGACACAGGTTTGCCAGTACTGTCATGCATGGGTACATTGCTTCACAGATGTGTAATGGTTGACTGTGCCAGAAGGCTGTACAAGGCTAGGTAAAGGGTATACATTGGCATCAGGCCACATGACAATGATCTGCAATGTGGCTCAGGGGTGTAGTCTCTGGATTGGCCCACACAGGTGGGTATTGTAATCACCATCCACTCATCTGGGTTACTATTGTGGGTGGCCAGTGCTGTGCAATGCTTGCCATGTATGTGTTCTATATTCCATAACATGGATGGTGCCTGGGATGTACACATGTCCCACATGCATGTTCTGTGACATGTGGAAGTGTACCTGGGGTGTCTGGGGCATGTTGTATAGACAGATTGTTATCATCTGATATATGCCATTCCTGACCTCATGTGGTGAGAACTGGCAATGGAAACCAGGTTGACCCTGCACCTACACTGACAGCATTATACAGGTATTCACTGGTGTCTGTGGCATCTGTCCATACAGGACATGTGTATAAGGCATGGTATTTCCTTTGTGGGTTACATTTGCTGACTCTGCAATCATTGCAGGCATCCAGTGGGGAACATAGCAAAGGACCACTGTATGCGATGATTTGCCTATTGTAGGGATGGAACAGGGTGCCATGTCCTCTGTAGTCCACTGCAATCACACCATAGTTACTATCTGTGGGCAATATACAAGGAAGTACCAACACAGTGGTTGCTGCCTAGCCAAGTGTGTTTCTGTATGAAACATGAGTGGAGAGTGTTCTCTGGGTAATACAAGGGTTGCCTATTTTGTCCCACAATCCATGATGTCACATGTAGGGATATGGATTGTCTACACCAGCCTCTCTGCTGTTTCACATCTGTTGCCCTTGTAAGGTGGACATTGTTACATATAACAGGCCCACTATATAAGAAATTTGCACAACCCACTCCACAATGAGTCCTGTTATTACACACTCACAGCTACCTCCACACAGGATACTAATGGCAAACACACATATGCAGAGTCTCACAGTTGCCATGTCAGGGATTACAACTCTTACCAAACTAGTACATCACGCTACACCATTACACAGTTATAGCAAGTGCCACAGAGCTTACTGAGCTATTTTCCCCAAAGGTGTATTTAAAGGTGAATGACATCAGCAGGCTTGCCAAAGTAGGGTAATGGAAGTTGTAGTGACTGTGAATGGCCTCAAAAGCATTGATTCCTACACAGACAAACACACAAAGTTTTACAGTAACCATGTCTGGGATTAGAACTCCTATCTAACTAGTACATCACACTACAGCTTTACACAGTTATACCACGCACCACAGAGCTTACTGGGTTACTCTTTCCACAAAGGTGTATTTCAAATTGAATGACATCAGCAGGTTTGCCAAAGTAGGGCAATGGAAGTTACACTGACTGCAAATGGCCTCAAAAGCATTGATCCCTACATCCGCACACACACACACACACACACACACACACACACACACACACACACACACACACACACACACACACACACACACACACACAAAGCTTTACAGTTGCCATGTCTGGAATTAGAATTCCTACCTAACTAGTACAAAACACTATAGCATATATGCAATATATGCAGTTATAGCATGCGCCATGGAGCTTACTGGGCTACTCCTTCCCCAAAGGTATATTTCAAACTGAATGACATCAGCAGGCTTGCAAAGGTAGGGCATTGGAAAGTGTAGTTCATAGATTCATAGGTTCATAGGTTGGTACTAGGCTATCATGCCTAGGGCCTATACAAGCCTAGCAATGACAATTCCCTGGCTATTTCTTCCCACAATATTTACTTCCCTGGACCCCTGTTTAGCAGGGTGATTGACATGATCCCCTAGGTGAATTTCCTAGCTCCCATCCAATTGTCAAGGTTCTTTTTGAAGAGGGCCACAAAGGCACTCTGCTTGACATGTATGGGCAGTCTATTCCAGAGTCTGGGAGGCCTCTGGGTCAGGAAACCATCCCTCCAGCATGTTTTGTTCATTGTGATGACAAGGTTTCTATCCCTGGAGCATGTGGCTCTGAGAGATTGGGATTTCTTTAAGTGTAGCATGTCCAACAGCTCTGGGTTTGACATGGCATTGTATGTTAAGCAGAGATCACCTCTAAGTAGACAATATGTGACAGAGTATAGCCGGATGATTTTCAGATGGTCAGCATAGGGCATCTGGTTTATGCCTGTGATTCTTTTAGTGAGGTATTTCTCCAGCATTTCTAGTTGTTGCAGATGTCTTGAGAGGTACATAAAAATGGGGCATTGTATTCTATACTGGGTCTACTGAGAGATGACTGGAGTGGGACACTGGCCTCCTTTTTTCTGGATGAAAAGCCCTTAGTGATGAGGTGTTCCACATAGGTGGATTTCCTGACTGTTGTGGCGATGTGGTTATCAAAGGTGAGGCCACTGTCCACCTGTGTCTCTTATCACACTTTCGGTGTTTAGTGTACTACCACCTATGTGGTACTTTATGGGTACATGTTCCTTCCCAAAGGGGATAACTATACATTTATTGGCATTGAGCTTGAGGCCATGACTCTGGCATCAAGCATTTCTTTCTGTAAGGCCCTTTTGTAGGATATCCACATCATTTGGGGATTCAATATTGGCTCCCAGTTTGCAGTCATCTGTGACTTTTGTTAGCCCGAGTCCCTTAGTGTTGGCCTGTACTTCAGAGCAGTAAATGCCAAACAAGTGCAGTCTGAGGACTGAACCCTGAGGTACAATAACTGTCACTTGTCTGGGGCTGGATTTGGAGTCACCTACTTTTACAGTGTGGGTTCTGTCAGTACGGCAGTTGGCAACCCATTGGGTGATGTAGGGATTAATGGCCAGCTTAGTATGTTTATCTATGATTCCAGACTCGGGGTTGGTGCTGAAGGCCTTCGCAAAGTCCAGATAGGCTGTGTGAACCACCTTACCCTCATCCACAGCTCTGGAGACTGATTTGAAGATGTCAATCAGGTTCAGGAGACATGATCTGCACTTCACAAACCCAACCTGTGTGGGTTCCAGTGTTTGCAGGTTGCCAATGTCTTTGTTTATAAGTTCCATGCTAATACATTCCATGGCCTTGCAGATCAGGCTTATCAGACTGCTGGGCAGTAGTTCCCAGGATCCAAGTTGGATCCCCCCTTGTGGACTGGTATAACTGTAGCTGTGTGCCACTCACTGGGCACAAAGCCTGAGGTGAGGCTATGATTAGACATGGCACATAGGTGAGGTGCCAGTTCATTTTGTAGTTCATGTAGTACACAGCCCGGGATGTTGGCTGGTCCCATGGATGATGTTTTCTTAGCTCTGGAGAGTGTGTTTTTTACCTGTGTGGCTTTTATTACCGGAATCTGACAATCTTTCGGTATTGAGATGTGTCCTTTAGTGGGGTGGGAGCGGGTGTAGTTGGCACTGAATTGATCTGCCAGAATATTGGCAATAACATTGGGATCAGTATATTTAATGCCATCTTGTTGTAGCTCAGGGCAGGTCTGAGTATTGCCATTTAGATTCCTGACATAGCTATGGCACGGCATGCAGTTGTCTTTGGAATCTTTGGATATATTATGTTCGTAACTAGCTTTGGAGGATTTTATGAGGGATCTCAGCTTTTTACTGAGGCTGGTAAGGGAGTATTTTGCATCCTGGGAACTTCCTCTTTTAGGTTCATAGGATCGTAGGTTCATACTAGGCTATCTGCCCTAGGGAATTTATAAGTTTAGCCAGAGTGTGTTTGGCTGTCGCCACCCATTTTAAATTAATTTTGCTATTCCCTTTTTTGAGGTTAGTATACTGTGCCTCTGTCTAACAGTGACACAGAAGTGATACCTGGGGTAAACCTACGATCTCCCATCCACTCATCAAGATTCCTCTTGAAGAGAGTCACTGAGGGACTCTGCCTAACCTGGACTGGGATTTTATTCCAGAGTGAAGGGAGCCTCTGGGTTATGAATCGGTCCCTCTAGCATGTCCTATTTATATCAGTGCTGAGGTTCAAGTCTCTCAAGCACGTAGCTCGATGGGATTTGGATTTTCTGAGGTGCAGCATGTCCATTAATTTCGGGTTGGACATGGCTTTATACGTCAGGCACAGATCGCCTCTGAGCAGGTGGTATGCCACTGAGTAGAGCTTGAGTTTCTTTAACCAGGCAGCATATGGCATCTGAGCCCTTTGATCCTCTTGGTGAGGTACTTTTGGGGTCTTTCCAGTTGCTGCAGGTGTCTGGTAAGGTACATCCCAAAAGGGGCATTGTACTCAATTATGGGCCTGATGAGGGATGAGTAAAGAGGCACGATGACCTCCCCTGATCTACATGTGAATCCCTTCATGATTAGGTGGGCTATATAAAATGTTTTTCTAACCACTTTGGCCACATGGTTGTCAAATGAGAGATTGCTATCAACTTGGGTCCCCAGGTCCCTAATTACTTCTTCTGTACTGAATGGATTACCACCTATGTGGTAATTTGTGGGCACTTTGTTTTTGCCAAAGGGGATGACTATACACTTTTTGGCATTTAGCTTGAGGCCATGGCTCTGGCACCAGTTGTCTGTTTCTATGAGGCCGTTTTGGAGGATGCTTGTGTCAGCTGGAGAGTCGATTATGGCGCCCAGTTTGCAGTCATCTGCGAATTTGGTCAGCCACAGTCCTTCCGTGTTGGCCTGTACCTCCGAGAAATATATATCGAACAAGAGAGGTCCCAGGACTGAGCCTTGTGGGATGCCACTTGTAACTGGTTTGGAGTCTGACATGGCTCCAGCAATTCTAACCATGTGGGTTCTGTCCTTGAGCCAGTTTGCAACCCATCTAGTGACATAGGGGTTTATATTTATGCTGGTGAGCTTATCTATAATGCCCGAGTGGGGTATTGTATTGAAGGCTTTTGCGAGGTCCAGGTAAACTGTGTGAACCACCTTCCCCTTGTCAATGGCCTTGGTGACTGTTTCAAAGAAATCAACCAGGTTTAAGAGGCAGGATCTGCCCTTAACAAAGCCGAACTGGGTAGGATCCAGTGTCTGTAGGTCCCCAATATCTTTATTTATGAGGTCCATGATGATCCTTTCCATAGCTTTGCAGACCAAGCTAGTCAAGCTTATGGGGCGATAGTTTCCAGGATTCGTTGAGGCACCACCTTTGTGGAGAGGGAACACGGTTGCTGTACGCCACTCTTTGGGTACATATCCTGTAGTAAGGCTGAGATTGAACAGTAGTTTTATGTTTGGGTTTAGCTCTTCTCAGAATTCATGTAGGACGCAGCCCGGGACACCATCTGGTCCCATTGATGCTGTGTTTTTTGCTTTGGAGAGGGTGGCTCTTACCTGAGCTTCTGCGATGTCAGGGGGGCAGCACTCTGCTGGGATAGATATTTGCCCTTTTGGTGGGGGGGGGGAGTTTGCGCTGAACCTGTCAGCTAGGATGTTGGCAATGTCTGTGGGTTTGATGTATTTTTTGTCATTTTGGACTAATTCTGAGCATATCTGGGAATTCCTACCCAGGTTCCTAACATAACTGAAGAAAGCCTTGTGATTATCCTTAGTGTCCTGTGCAATTTTTCTCTCAAAGCTGGCCTTAGACGATTTTATGAGTGCCCGTAGATTTTTGCTAATACTGATCAGAGATGCCTTCCCTTTTTGGGATTATGCTCTATCATGTAGTAGCTTCCTCCTTCTATTGTATAGTTTGTTTATGGCTGGGGTCCACCAGACAGGACGTCTGCCTTTGGAGGATAGGGTCTTGGTTTTATTTGGGATCGCATGAGCCATGCATTCCGGAAGGTGTTTATAGAATGCGTTTATAAAGGATTCTGCGGTCTGGGCCGTATTTTCCACAGGCTCAGGGGCTTTGAAGGATTCCACCTTGGTTTTGAGGAGTGTGAAATTTGCTTTAGAGAAGTTTTTCACTGTGGTTTTCTGGGCAGGGGGTGGGGTTGGGATGTGAATATCCAGTGAGATTAGTTTATGGTCTGATCTTACCAGTGAGGGATACACTTCTGGTCTGGAGCATAGAGTCCCCATGTTGGTGATGATCAGGTCCAGTATGTTTTCCCCTCTTGTGGGAGTGGTAACAAGTTGTTCCATAGCATTTGAGTTTATAAATTCTAGGAACCTTTGGGCTAGGGTGTTGGAGCTAGAGTAATGCTCCCAGTCTATGTTTGGGTAGTTGAAGTCGCCCAATATAATGGTGTTTGGAGAGACCTTCATATTTTCCAGTGTTCTCAGGAAGGCCGAGTGGGGTTCCTGGGTTTGGGAGGGTGATCTGTAGCAGGCTATAAACTGGAAGGCAGTTTTACCCACTGTTAGTTGCACATGGATAGTCTCTGATGCTTCATGCTGTGCCACCAACCTGGAGGTGTGAGTATCTTTGACGAATATTGATACTCCCCCTCCTTTTGTGGTTTGGTCCAAGTTTTGGGGCCGAAAAGCATGGTATGAGGTATAACCTGGTAGTTTTGGGGTGCTCTCGGGAGCCTTGAACCAGGTTTCTGTTACTGCACAGATATTGATGTTCTCCATGCTAAGGAGAGTTTTGAGTGCGTGCATCTTGAGGTTTAGACTTCTGGCATTGAGTAGCATTACTCTTAGTTTCTTATCCCTTGTGATACCTATGGAGGTGGGTTTGTCTTTTGAGCCTTGCCTAAAGGCACTATGGGGGAAGCAAGAGCCTTTGCCAATATCCGAAAGCCCAGGGGTGACAGGTGCAAGCCGTCCCTAGCGAAGCATCGTGGCTTGTTGAGCATGTCATCCCAGGCTGACAGGCATTGGATCCCCTTTGAATGACACCAATACTTAAGCCAATTGTTGAAATTGATCATCTTGTCTTCATATTGTGGCATCATTCTTGGTGAGGGTAAGATGCTACTCAAGGTCAGGGTCGTGCCGGCCTGGGCTACATGCTCAGAGAGCTCCTCTATGTCTCTTTTCATGTAGTCCAGGGAGGTACGTCTCAGGTCATTCACACCAGCATGGACAATGACAGAGTCATATTTGTACTTGCCTTGGAGTGACCTGAGTGCTTGTGTTATGTGGCGGATCCTAGCGCCTGACAGGCAGCTCACCATGACCTACTGCTTGTTCAGCCTGGTGGTGAGCAGGACGTCAGTGTGCCTGACGATAGAGTCACCTATTACAAGTGTATCAGGTGTGTTGTTTAGCCTTAAGGGCTGTGACTGTTCAGCACACTGGCTTTGTGAGCTATGTGTTGCACATGTTTTGTTTTGGGGTAGCGGTTGCTTGGGTGTCTGCTTTGGAGGTCTCTGCTGCTTAGGCAGATTTTTATTTAGAGCCTCCGAGTATGTTTTTGTGTTTATATGTTTGGTTTGCTGTCGTGGTAGGTCTATGTGAGACTGGAATTTTAGTGAGTGTGGTTTCCTTCTCCTCCTGACTGGTTACACCAGTATTGAGTTGAGAGAGCTTAGCCTCCAGTTTGGCTATATGGTTGCATCTCCCACATGTGTTGGAATTTGTTGGGAGGAGGAGAGGGTTGTTTGTGTACATGAGGCAGTTGTAACATTGCCTCAAGATTCCCAGATTCACCAGCTGGACCGGAGAGGAGATCGACAACTGACCTATGGACATGCTAGAATAGTATTGGGAATTCCTTTATAATTGAAAAAATGGCCAATGGGGAACAATGTACTCAAGGGGAGTTTGTGAGGGTGTAGTGCTTTTAATTTTTTAGTGCTGACTTATATAATTGCTTTAGTGAGCAAGTGCCAGGTAACTTAAATGCAATGTGTTACAGGTAATGTAAATGCAAAAACGACAAACAGTAACTTTCTTTCAAGTGAAACAAGGAAATAAGTACAGTAAGCAATGCAGATGTCACTAGGGATCCACAGAAACACTGAAAAGCCACGTTTTAGGTGGAATTAGCATTTCAGGGAAATAACAAGCAAACAAACAACAAGCATACAAACAAAGCTAGATTCAGCAGGCCTGGATCTAGTCTATGCTACAGCAAACACGGTGTACCAATTTCAGTAAGAAATAGTTCAAATATGCAGGCACTATAAGCCTTTAACCAGAAATTCCCAGCTCAGAAGGGCAGAGTCCAGCCACTCCTCCCACAAGAGTGCAGACCACAAACTTTCTTAATGTAAAATAACTGGCCTGAAGCCCAAGTGCTTAAACCAGAACTAATACACTTTTAGAATAACAGACACTGAGCCCTCAATCAGCAGTTCCCAACTTAGAAGGATGTAAGCTACCTGTCCTGCCACCACAGTGCAGGCCACAAACCTTCCTAATGTAAAACAACTGGTCTGAAGCCCAAGTGCTTAATCCAAAAGACTTAGAATGATATCTACACTTTAATCAAGTTACTACCAAGCAGTAATAAATACCATTGAATACTTTAAAGAATGCCTGGATTAGTGCTCAAGTTATACAAACAAAGCTAGATTCAGCAGACCTGGATCTAGTCTATGCTACAGCAAACAAGGTGTACCAATTTCAGTAAGAAGCAGTTCAAATATGCAGGCACTATAAGCCTTTAACCAGAAATTCCCAGCTCAGAAGGGCAGAGTCCAGCTTCTCCTCCCACAAGGGTGCAGACCACGAACCCTCTTAATGTAAAATAACTGGCCTGAAGCCTAAGTGCTTAAACCAGAATTAATACACTTTTAGAATAACAGACACTGAGCCCTCAATCAGCAGTTCCCAACTTAGAAGGATGTAAGCTACCTGTTCTGCCACTACAGTACAGACCACAAACCTTCTTAATATAAAACAACTGGTCTGAAGCCCAAGTGCTTAAACTAAAAGGCTTAGAATGAGTTACACCAAGCAGTAATAAATACAATTGAGTACTATTAAGATGACACAAAAGCAAAATAAAGTAGGAAGAAACACAAATACAGTAAAAGCAGATATTTTTTTTTTTTGAGTGAGCAAATGAGATGGGCCCAGGAGTTACAGGACAGAAACAAGTGCAAATGCAGGCCTTCAAATCAGAAAGTTGAGAGAGATGGAAGACCACCCAAATGGCCAATATCTACAAATTCTGGGCCAGAACCACTCCTTGTGTGGTAGACAGTTTACCTAATGCTTACCATTCCACTGATAAGCTAGAAGGCTTCCCTCCAACACAGAAAGGCTTGGGGGGGCTCAGAAGCTTACAAACAGTCCTGAATACAGCAAATCTGTATCTGGAACACTAATTACAGGAAAGGTAGGAAACAGGCTTACAATTTTTTTTTCAGAAAAGTAGCAAAAACAGCAGTAAAAACAATTCACATGCAGTGCAAGCTGGCACACTTGAGTATGTAGCAGTATTAGTCCACACACAGTTTGAAAAAATGTAATTAAATTAAAAAGGACTAAAAGCAAGTGCAGAAAGGGTTTATTAGGTAGAATGCGGTAAAGAGATGGGACTGGGGGAGTGTCCTAGATCAAATCTACAGTGGGGCGGGCACTGCAAAAGCCACCAAATTTAAACTACAACCAAGAACAGGGAGGGGGGTGGGGAAGATAGTTTCAACAGAGATGTGAGGAATCGCAGTGCAAATTATAAAACCAGAAAATTATATACTGATCTCTGTATATTTGCAGAACAGTAAGACAACAGATATCTAAGCAACAATTTAGCTCTATAATACAGAATAATACAGAAAGTATACTCAGCTCTATATATTTGCAGATAGTCTTGTAAGGCTCTCTCTCAGTGCACAGGTTCCAATTTAAAATGGAACCTGTGCAACAGTTTCTTCCTTTGGTTGCAAAGTTTGTTTATGGCAGGGGACCAACACATTGGCTTCCTTTTCTTTGTGGGGAGCATCTTGGTTCTATTTGGGATGGCACGATTTATGCACGAGTGGATATGCATACAGTGTCTTAGTGTAGGATTCAGCAGTCAGTTCCCATCTGCATGGGTGTCATGACATTTGTCACGTCTGATGTGTAGCATGAAGTTGGCTTTTGAGATGTGTTTTATGGAGGGTTCCTTACTGGGGTGTGGGGATGGGATGTGGATGTTAAGGGTGATTAGCTTATGGGCAGACCATAGGTGCGGAGTATTGATTTCCCATGTTGGTAATGACCAGGTCTAGGATATTGGAGCCCCTCATGGGACTATGGTTTACTTGATCCAGGGCATTGGGAATTATGACTTCCAAGAACTGTGCACACACTTGTTGGTACATGAGTAGTTTTCCCCATTAATAGCAGGGTAGTTGAAATCACTCAGTATTAGGGTGTTTGGTTGTATCATAGTATTTTCCAGTATGTTTAGAAAGGTGTAGTGGGAATCTTGGGGCATAGTGGGGGATCTGTAGCAAGCTATACAATTTGGATTGCACTCTTACCTACTGTTAGTTGCACTGGGAGAATTACAGATGCATTGTGTTGGACTAGTAGCCTGGTGATGTGAATATGGATACCCCCTCCACCTTTAGTGTTTTAGTCCTGGCTTGGTGGCCGACAGGTATGGTAAGAGTTTTACCTAGTATTTCAGGGGTGCTCTCTGAAGCCTGGGATCAGGTCTCTGTTACTGCACAGATATCGATGTTCTCCATTTTTAGGAGTGCCTAGTGACTGTGAATGGGCACAAAAGCATTGATCCTTACACACACAAACACACACACACACACACACACAGACACACACACACACACACACACACACACACCCACACACACACAGCGTTTCACAGTTATGTCTGGGATTAGAACTCCTACCTTATGAGTACATCACACTACATCATTACACAGTTATAGCACCCAAAGGTGTATTTCAAAATGAATGACATCAGCAGCCCTGCCAAAGTAGGGCAATGGAAATTGTAGTGACTGTGAATGGCCTCAAAAGCATTGATCCCTACACAAACAAACAAACAAATACACACAAAGTTTTACAGTTGCCATGTCTGGAATTAGAACTCCTACCTAACTAGTACATCACACAGTTATATGACACACCACAGAGCTTACTGAACTATTCCTTCCCCAAAGGTGTATTTCAAAGTGAATGACATCAGCAGCCTTGCAAATGTAGGGCAAGGGAAATTGTAGTGACTGTGAATGGCCTCAAAAGCATTGATCCCTACACAGACAAACACACACACACACACACACACACACACACACACACACACACACACACACACACACACACACACACACATAAAGTTTTACAGTTGTCATGTCTGGGATTAGAAGTCCTACATAAATGAGTACATCACACTACAGCATTACGCAGTTAGAGGATGCACCATGGAGCTTATTGGACTACTCCTTCCCCAAATGTGTATTTCAAAGTGAATGACATCAGCAGACTTGCCAAAGTAAGACAATGGGGAGTGTAGTAACTGTGAATGGCCACAAAAGCATCTATGTCTACACACACACACACACACACAGTTGCCACATCTGGGATTAGAACACCTCTCCAACTAGTACATCATACTATAGTATTATGCAGTTATAGCACATGCCACAAAGCTGATAGGGTTATTCCTTCAATAAAGGTGTATTTCAAGGTGAATTACATCAAATGGCTTGCCAAAGTAGGGCAATGGGGAGTGCAGTGTGTGTGAATGGGCCATAAACCATTCATCTGGAAGTAGACACACAACACTCAGGCACACACAGTTTTAAATTTAACAGGTATGTGTATACAACTGCTAGATGAATAATGACTTGTACAGTCATGTTACACAGTTATGAAAAGCACCACAGACACTATCGTGCTGAGCGATACCAGAGGAAAATGTCTACAGTGATTGACATTTGCACATCATGTGGATTTAGCCAACTGGATGTGTGCTGGCTGGGACAGGCCTCATGATGGGAGGCTCTTTGTCACTGTCTGTCACTCTCTTCCACACATCTATGTATGTGTAAGTTTGGCCTATTATAGTGTGTTGTCCTTGGATATATGTGTGTATTCCTATCCAAAGTGTGTGCAAAGCATGACTGGTGTGCAATGTGGAGTGTGTGCACAAACATCTGTGACTGTCAGATATGTATAGGCCACTGTTTTTGCCAGACATGGGTTTCATTTCTGTAAGTGTGGGAGCATGCCCAGTATGACCTTTCATTAGTTTGTTGTCAGAAATGGGCTTTGTTTATCTAAGCATGGGAGCATGTCCAGTATGACCTTCTGTACTGAATGTGTGAATCCATTCCATGTAGGTTGCACTCCAGTGCAGGCTTTTGTGTTCTACACCTACAGCTAGCAGCCTGTTTCTGTGGGATATCTGTAGATCGGTTGACAAAATGGGGTCAAAATAGGCAACAGATGGTGGGTTACTGTAGGTAATTGTGTCTGTGCTCCTTCTGCTACATGGTTTTGGTGTTAGCAGAGATATTCAGACATATGTACTGTTTTACACTGTGATGTTTTATGTCATCAACTACTGTCAGGTATACATATTTGCTTGCAGTAATTTCCTGGGGAACACAGGGTGAATGAAGCTGTGTCCAGTATTGTGGTCTGCAGCCTACATATTCTTGCACAATCATTCCATTCTGGAGGGGAAGCTGAAGACACTTGCTGATAGGTCTGTGTAAATGGTTCAGCACCTTGGTGCCGTGGTGGCTGAGGATCCCATGCTTGTACATCCATCGACATGACAGTATGGCCATATCCTGCTGTGGCCATACCTCACAGCTGTACAGATTCACACAGGTTACCCAGAGGCAGGGGTCATATTTTTGGTCATTACCCCTTCACATTGTGGTTTACAAGCAGGTTTGCAGCCACCCATTCCTGTGTTTGCAGGCAGGGATAGTATGTGCACACGGCTGAGTTTCAGACTTCACACATTCCATGGCATCCATGCTCCTACCCCCCCCCATTATTCTTTTCTCTTCCAAACATTATGCAAACATTAACTGATAAGTTCCCTATAGTTATCATTTCATCCCAGCAGTATTTTGAGGTTGGTCCACAGTTCATGCAGTAGGACATGGTGGACATGTTACTGGGATTTGTCGACATGGCCTTGCATTTGGGTTCTGTGGACTGTGTTATGTTGTTATTTGAGAGTCCATGACTTAACATATGTTGGCAGTATGGGTAAGACACAGGCCTTTGAAAGAGGACTGTAGGGCACTTGGTAGTGATGCAGGCCATATGTAGCAGGCCGTTGCATTGTGTCACTCCTACATAGGGTGCAAGCCACTATATTCCCCTGGGATGACAGGGTAGGTGTGCAAGGTGTTAATGTCAATAGTTTCTGTCATTATTGATCCAGTGGTGTAGATGCTGGCAAGGTGCTGCTTACAGCTAGGGACACCTCTTAAGCATGCTGTATTCTGTGGCTATTTCCATACGGAGGTGGGAATCATATTGTACTCATTTCCAACAGCTGGGATAAGACCTGTGAGGTACCTGTGGCTGATGGTGGGGTGAGCTGGGTGCATGTGTGCTATGGAAACTACTTGCAGCTGACTCACAGATATACTTGGGGCATTCCCACTGATGCTGGCTTGTGCAGGAAGATCAGCAGTTTCTCAATACTTCACACCTGTGACCTTTGTGGTCTGCCAGTGTTTGGCCAGATGACATCGGTGTTCCATACTACACACCCACCTAATGTGCTGCTAACCTGTATGTACAATTTCAAAGGTGTGTCCATTTGACAGTAACATTTTATACACTGTCTGCCTAGGGTATTTCCATCTGTGTACTGTTTATATGTCTGGGCCCACATTCATGCCATGTCCATCTTTCAGATGGTGACAAATATTACATCCAAACAATTACTATGGCCTACTGCTGGAATGTGTCTTGCTGGGATGCATTATGTTTGGCACTGCAGTTGTGAGAACTCGGCCCTGTCATCGGCAGTACTGGCCAATGGCCACCAGGAGAAAACCCACCTTGCCTACATGCTGATCACTCTCACACAATATACAGCACACACCCACCATGCCTACATGCGGATCACTCTCAAACAATATACAACACACACCAACCTAACACACACAGCCCTGCATATTGTATACGTGCTACAATCTATCCTGCTACTTTGGCCGGCTCAGGTAATCTGTGCTCCACTTTTATTATACCTACACATACATGTTACTACATTTCTACATAGGATTGTCGGGGGAAGGGCACACCTGACAACTGTACACATTTGCTATGACTGTACTGGTATTTCTGGTCCTTCATTTCATTCTGTATTCTGACCTATTATGCAGACTAGTGGCATATCAGTGTACTACAGTTCTTAGGATTTATTGGCCTATATTTCAGTTTCAGACTTCTTACCCTTCAGAACTAGCATCCCACTGCCTGACCTGTTGTAGTCTGTCTGTGTAGGTCTGGAGGGGGGCTGTCCTCCATAGCCATCAATCAGAGGCCTTAGCACAGCCTTTCTTTGTATTTGTCTATGCCTGTCTGCTGGTTGAGACTGTTGTTGGGTATGTGAGCCTCCCTGTCTGGCATGCCTGTGCCCTATGGACACACATTTGGCCCACCACATTTCCTGCAGTGGTTTTGTTACCTTGTCTAGTACTGATTACTATGGTGACACCAGTATTTGTTACAGTTTTCATGCTGCCAATATAGGTGTCTACTATCTGCTGGCATCCCATTCAGTCACCCGATTCCCTTGCATGCTCACATCCAAACCATAGATACAAGTAACAAAACATACTACTCCATTCAGCAATTGATATTGAGAGTGACTTTCCTTGTGGCTGTGCCAGTACTGAGGTTGGTGCTGGAGGGCTGACTATGCCGGATGCACATAGTACACTCCTTATACATGGTTAAGCACAGGTAGTGTCATTTTTGGCATCCTTTTTACTGTATGTGCGAGTCAGAGAGAAGTGTCATTTCCTGGGTCTCTGCTGTGTGAGTGTATGTGCTATGTGTTGCCTCATTGCCAAGGCCTGGGCATACTGGGCATGCCTCCTTCTGCCTACTGGGGCAGCCTTAGGTTGTTTCTCCTCAGAGTCACTCTGTGCCTGTGCAGGCCTTTACAATGGTGGGGGGCTGTGTGGCCTTGGCCTGTGCTGTTCCTGCTGCAGCTGTTTCCGCAGGATCATATTGTGTAGCATGGCACATACGATGACAATTTGGGTACATGTAGCTGGGGAGTACTGCAAGGCTCCACTGGATATGTTGTCAATTGCTGAGAGTAGGGTAAAAATATTTAAATTATTTAATAGTCCACAAACAGTATAGGTAAGCGCTTCCACAGTTGCCTGCTTCCTCAGACCTTAATACAAAGACAATTAATTAAGATGCATTTATACATTACTACAACCAATGATACCAATTTAATTAGTGAGGTAGATTCCTTTTCCTAAGAACAGGTCGGACAGCACTGTTCAGACCTGGAGGGCCATATGCTTTAAAATCAATTATCCACCTGAGTTTCACATATTCTGTTTCATTACTCACATCACCTTCTCTTAAATTTTCAAAGATTTTTTGTAGCACTAAAAATTTAAAACTATGGTTGTCTCCTGCTTCTAAGACATGCCTCACCAGTGCATTTGTCAGTTTCTTATTACGTATATCATTAACATGATCCAGTACACTCTCCTTCAACATACGATTAGTTTTTCCAACATAGAAACATTCACATAGTTTACATTTAGCCATATATACTATTTTTAGTGGAACAATCTGCATGAGAGTTCTATGGGCTCCTTAGTAATGGGATGCATCACCATACAAACTGGTCAAATACTAGGGCAGGCTTTGCAAGCTCTACATGCATGAGTTCCCCTGCATTGGGATACAAGATGTTCCTTGTGTCTGTTCTGGTTGTAACAAAGTTGCTGCTTCGGGTTTTTACAGTTTTTAAAACTAAACCTAGGGGTAGAGTCTATTACCATGCTTATTTTGGGATCTACTAACAAGATGGGCCAGTTTCTTTTCACTACCTCACAAACTCTACTAACCCCTGCTGAATAAGTCAGACACATCCTATTCTTCACCTTCATACTAGATGTTGTTCCTCTCCCTTCTTCAGTGGAAGTTTGTTCTGAATAATATGGTCTAGTTTTTGTTCTATCCAGCTTACCTACCTCTTCCATACCATTTTTTATTTCCTCAGCTTTATAGCCCCTGTCCATAAGGTCAGATGTAAGTCTGTCCAAAGCTTCCCTTAGGGGTTCTGCATCTGTATGCAGTCTCCTACACCTTAGTACCTGATTCTTAACTACATTCCTAGTAGTATGACTGGGATGCATACTAGTACGATGTAGTATACTATTTTTCTTACATTCCTTCCTATATTGCTTGGTGGAGAGATTACCTAACATGTTTTTGGTAATCAACACATCTAGAAAACTAATTTCACCTTCAGAATAATGCAGCGTAAAGGACAAAAAAAATGGTGCTACTCTCCAAAAACTGTACAAATTCTTTCAGTTCCAGAATTCCACCATGCCAGATGAAAAAAATATCATCCACAAAGCATTTATAGAAGGTGATGTTCTTCTTGAAACTGTCATTGCTGTTCCTGCTGCAGCTGTTTCTTTAGGATCATATTGTGTAGCATGGCACATACGATGACAATTTGGGTACATGTAGCTGGTGAGTACTGCAAGGCTCCACCGGATATTTCCAGGCACCAGAACCGTGACTTGAGCATCCCAGACACATGCTCTCTTATGATTCTCATCTGTACATGTGCCTCATTATGGAGTTCTTGTTCGGGTGTGTGTGCATTTCTGATGGGTGTCATCAGCCATGGCTCCAGTGTGTAACCAGCATCCCCCACTAGGTGGCCATAAAGGATGTCCCCATTGGCAAATCTCTGGTGCAGCTGCATCATATGCCAGATGTGGGAGTTGTGATAGCTTCCAGGGCAGCCAGCACACACCTTCATTATAATGCCCTGGGCATCACACACAACCTGGCAGTTGATGGAAGGGAAGCCCTTGTGGTTGATGTAGACCCTACCCATTCACTGGGTGGTGCTTTGATGTGCATGTGCGTGCAGTCTAATGCACCCACTACCTCAGGGTATTCTGCGATTTGGTGGAAGAGATGCATATTGCTGGTCAACACCTCACGGGTGTTGTGGAAATATATGTGCTCACCGGCATGTGCTGACATGGCATCCAGGAACTGGTGGAGTACTCTGGATGCTGATGCCTGTGAGATCCCCATGATATCCCCAGTTGGCCTTTGGAAGGTACCTGTGGCTAGTATTCTTTGGCCTACACATACCTTGGTATCCACTGGAATGGGTTCCCCTCTGTTGGTTCTGTGTTTGAGGTGAGGCCGGCACAGCTCAACAATTTGCTGTAGAATGTCCCTATCCACCCTATAGCACTCCACTATCTCCAGGTCATGTAGCCCCTGGTAGGTTACCCTGGGTCTGCACATTCTTCTGCTTCTCCTCACTGTGGGTTGGTTGTCAGCATTGTCATCCTCACCACCGTCAGCCTCTTCCACATGTTGATTTAGGAGAGGTAATGCAGCCCCTATCATTTTGTTGCTTTTGTTAAGTAACATTTCCCGTTTTGTGTACACCGGTGGTGCAGAGTTTGTGGGAAAAAACAGAGGGAAAGATGTTTGCATAGTTTATAGTAGTGTGTTGGGTTGGGCTGCTGCCTGTGTAACTGGCTAATTCTGATATATTTCACCTGCCAACTATGCTAGTTCTCCTTGATTAACTTCCTACTGCTGTTTTCCCTTCCCATTGCCTTCCTGTTTAAGCCCTGAGTCACGCTGTGCAAACACAGTGTTCAAATGTGCACGATGCTGCTATTTCCTGGTTTCCTTTTTTTTTTCATTTAAAACATGGTGTGAGGCACTCACACCCATTTAGGCAATGTAAAGAGTGCTTGGCAGCTTCAGACACACCCCCTTGCTTAGCTCTGCTAAGCTAAGGGCAAACCCGAGCCACAGATGTGTGTGTGTGTGTGTGTGTGTGTGTGTGTGTGTGTGTGTGTGTGTGTGTGTGTGTGTGTGTGTGTTTGTGAGCGCGTGCAGAGGTATATATAAAGATATCTACATTTGTACACATATTTACAATAGCACTCATATGTCTACATGCTTATAAAAGTGTCAGTGTATGTATCATACATGCATATCTGTGCTGGTACTTACAGCAGTCCTAGTACTGCTCATGTGTTGGTGTGGGCTACATTACCGTACTAAATGCAATACCCTGCTTCTTGTTGTCCATTCGGCATTAACTTTGTTTTATTGTAGCACTCACTGTGACTAAATGTGATCACATCATTTTTCATATGATACATTGGGCCTTTAACACTTTTATATCTGCCATGAATTCTGTATAGAACATTCTATATGTACAAAGAATGACATGATACAGTTTTTTGTGCTGTAGCTGTGTATTCACAGCTGAAACATGTTTGACTAACAGTAACTTATTCTCATATAGTATTGAATAAACAGCTGGGACTGTAAGGCATGGTTCTCTCATATAGAAGTAGGTAACTGCTGTAGATATAAATCTAACTTCGTCCAGTTTAAGATCAGTTATCTTTGTGTGTGAGGCTGGGTGGCTAGGGAAGGGGAGAGGAAGGGGAGATAAAAGGAGGGTTACTAGTCAGGATTGGTGCATGAGCATTATGTAAAATGTTTATTCTGACAATGATACACACAGATGTACTTAACCATTAATTTCTGTCTAACCTTATAGGAAAAAGTCATTGCTGTTGTCTAATATGTTTGCACTCACTATATTCTTAAATGTTCATAGGTTCATAGGTTCATATTAGGCTATCTGCCCTAGGGCATTTATAAGCCTAGCCAGAATGTGTTTGGCTTTCGCCACCCATTTTAAATTAATTTTGCTATGCCCTTTTTTGAGGTTAGTATACTGTGCCTCTGACTAACAGTGACACAGAAGTGCTACCCGGGGTAAACCTATGATCTCCCATCCACTCATCAAGATTCCTCTTGAAGAGAGTCAATGAGGGACTCTGCCTAACCTAGACTGGGATTTTATTCCAGAGTGAAGGGAGCCTCTGGGTTATGAATCTGTCCCTCCAGCATGTCCTATTTATTTCGGTGCTGAGGTTCAAGTCTCTCGAGCATGTAGCTCGATGGGATTTGGATTTTCTGAGGTGCAGCATGTCCATTAATTCCGGGCTGGACATGGCTTTATACGTCAGGCACAGATTGCCTCTGAACAGGTGGTATGCCACTGAGTAGAGCTGGAGTTTCTTTAACCGGGCAGCATATGGCATCTGTTTGAGCCCTTTGATCCTCGTGGTGAGGTACTTTTGGGGTCTTTCCAGTTGCTGCAGGTGTCTGGTAAGGTACATCCCAAAATGGGCATTGTACTCTATTATGGGCCTGATGAGGGATGAGTAAAGAGGCACGATGACCTCCCCTGATCTAGATGTGAATCCCTTCATGATTAGGTGTGCTATATAAAATGTTTTTCTAACCACTTTGGCCTCGTGGTTGTCAAATGAGAGATTGCTATCAACTTGAGTCCCCAGGTCCCTAATTACTTCTTCTGTACTTAATGGATTACCACCTATGTGGTAATTTGTGGGCACTTTGTTTTTGCCAAAGGGGATGACTATACACTTTTTGGCGTTTAGCTTGAGGCCATGGCTCTGGCACCAGTTGTCTGTTTCTATGAGGCCCTTTTGGAGGATGCTTGTGTTGGCTGGAGAGTCGATTATGGCACCCAGTTTGCAGTCATCTGCGAACTTGGTCAGCCACAGTCCTTCCGTGTTGGCCTGTACCTCCAAGAAATATATACCGAACAACAGAGATCCCAGGACTGAACCTTGTGGGACGCCACTTGTAACTGGTTTGGAGTCTGACATGGCTCCAGCAATTCTAACCATGTGGGTTCTGTGCTTGAGCCAGTTTGCAACCCATCTAGTGACATAGGGGTTTATATTTAAGCTGGTGAGCTTATCTATAATGCCCGAGTGGGGTATTGTATCGAAGGCTTTTGCAAGGTCCAGGTAGGCTGTGTGGACTACCTTCCCCTCGTCAATGGCCTTGGTGACTGTTTCAAAGAAATCAACCAGGTTTAAGAGGCAGGATCTGCCCTTAACAAAGCCAAACTGGGTAGGATCCAGTGTCTGTAGGTCCCCAATATCTTTATTTATGAGGTCCATGATAATCCTTTCCATAGCTTTGCAGACCAAGCTAGTCAGGCTTATGGGGCGATAGTTTCCAGGATCCGTTGAGGCACCACCTTTGTGGAGAGGGACCACAGTTGCTATACGCCACTCTTTGGGTACATATCCTGTAGTAAGGCTGAGATTGAACAGTAGTTTTATGTTTGGGTTTAGCTCTTCTTGGAGTTCATGTAGGACGCAGCCCGGACACCGTCTCGTCCCATTGATGCTGTGTTTTTTGCTTTGGAGAGGGCGGCTCTTACCTGAGCATCTGAGATGTCAGGGGGGGTAGCACTCTGCTGGGACAGATATTTGCCCTTTTGGTGGGGAGGAGGGGAGAAGTTTGCGCTGAACCTGTCAGCTAGGATGTTGGCAACGTCTGTGGGTTTGGTGTATTTTTTGTCATGTTTGGACTAATTCTGAACATATCTGGGAATTTCCACCCAGGTTCCTAACATAACTAAAGAAAGCCTTGTGATTATCCTTAGTGTCCTGTGCAATTTTTCTCTCGAAGTTGGCCTTAGACGATTTTATGAGTGCCCGTAGGTTTTTGCTAATACTGATCAGAGATGCCTTCCCTTTTTGGAATTTTGCTCTATCATTTAGTAGCTTCCTCCTTCTATTGTATAGTTTGTTTATGGCTGGGTTCCACCAGACAGGACGTCTGCCTTTGGAGGATTGGGTCTTGGTTTTATTTGGGATCGCATGATCCATGCATTCCTAAAGGTGTTCATAGAATGCATTTATAAAGGATTCTGCAGTCTGGGCCATATTTTCCACAGGCCCAGGAGCTTTGAAGGATTCCACCTCGGTTTTGAGGAGTGTGAAATTTGCTTTAGAGAAGTTTTTCACTGTAGTTTTCTGGACAGGGGATGGTGTCGGGATGTGAATATCCAGTGAGATTAGTTTATGGTCTGATCTTACCAGTGAGGGATACACTTCTGGTCTGGAGCATAGAGTCCCCATGTTGGTGATGATCAGGTCCAGTATGTTTTCCCCTCTTGTGGGAGTGGTAACAAGTTGTTCCATAGCATTTGAGTTTATAAATTCTAGGAATGTTTGGGCTAGGGTGTTGGAGCTAGAGTAATGCCCCCAGTCTATGTTTGGGTAGTTGAAGTCGCCCAATATAATGGTGTTTGGAGAGACCTTCATATTTTCCAGTGTTCTCAGGAAGGCCGAGTGGGGTTCCTGGGTTAGGGAGGGTGGTCTGTAGCAGGCTATAAACTGGAAGGCAGTTTTACCCACTGTTAGTTGCACATAGATAGTCTCTGATGCTTCGTGCTGTGCCACCAACCTGGAGGTGTGGGTATCTTTAATGAATATTGATACTCCCCCTCCTTTTGTGGGTCGGTCCAAGTTTTGGGGCCAAAAAGCATGGTATGAGGTATAACCTGGTAGTGCTGGGGTGCTCTCGGGAGCCTTGAACCAGGTTTCTGTTACTGCACAGATATCGATGTTCTCCATGCTAAGGAGAGTTTCGAAAAGTGCATCTTGAGGTTTAGACTTCTGGCGTTGAGTAGCATTACTCTTAGTTTCTTATCCCTTGTGATACCTATGGAGGTGGGTTTGTCTTTTGAGACTTGCCTAAAAAGGCACTATGGGCGTAGCAAGAGCTTTTGCCAATATCCGAAAGCCCAGGGGTGACAGGTGCAAGCCATCCCTAGCAAAGCATTGTGGCTTGTCGAGCATGTCATCCCAGGCTGACAGGCATTGGATCCCCTCTGAATGACACCAATACTTAAGCCAATTGTTGAAATTTATCATCTTGTCTTCATATTGTGGCATCATTCTTGGTGAGGGTAAGATGCTACTCAAGGTAAGGGTCATGCCAGCCTGGGCCATATGCTCAGAGAGCTCCTCTATGTCTCTTTTCATGTACTCCAGGGAGGTATGTCTCAGGTCATTCACACCAGCATGGACAATGACTGAGTCATATTTGTACTTGCCTTGGGGTGCCAAGGAGACAAATGTGCCAAGGAGACAGGTTGTAACAGGCAAAGATGTACAGATTGGAGAAGCTGTGATGGAAGAGAGGTATGTGTTAATTGTTTCTGCCTTACTTGTACCTCAGATAACTAATGGCATTTCACTGCCTCCATTTAGCACTGTTTATGCAGATTGGTGTCCCTGAATGATAATTTTTACTCAAGCTTCCCATAATATAACAATGATCTATATCTCCTGTTTATTAATTTAGTGCATATCACACATGCTGTAGAGATCAGATAATGTACCCTGCATGTTTTAAATGTGCTTAAACATTTGTTAGTGTGTATACTAAGGCAAGATGATGTTTGCAGCTGTAGCCTAAATGGTAGTCATCTATGTTGTAATTGTACTGGGAGTATAGCTGAGAATGCCTTATGTCCAAGTTATGTGTGTTTGCTGGCTTGGTACTTGCTGCTGAGAGCATGCTTTGTAGCTACCACTGTTTCTGCTGTCGTATCAGCATACAGTGATCAACTTCTACATATGGTAGTGGTGTTCGGCTCATTTCATGGGGTGCAAATCTTGCCTGTTTTTGGGTGGCTGGGTGTCTGCCATCTCTCAATGTCAATGCTACTGGTAGAGTTTTAACATTGTACTTTGTGTGGATTCTGCTCTTCTTGTATCTCAATTTAGGTGCACAAGTATGGGTGTTTGGACACTTAGTAGCTTTACATATGTTTTTGCACATGACTGTATCAAGAAGCACTTTGATGTGTGTTGTCATAATAGAGCTTTATGCAATGATGTCCAACATGAGCATATGCTATTTCAGAATGGCAGCTACATATATCTGGGTAATATGCTTGTGTTGAGTGAAACTTAAATAGTTATGCATATGATCTGACAACAATAAGTATCTATGTACATATATCACAATGTGGCTATGCTGTACATTGTAAGGACAACCTGTAACTATGTCACCCATACAGTTCAGTCACAATTAATGGAAATATTCCATCAGGTCATCTTTACCCATGGTGCAATGATTAACTAATTTGCATACACCTCATAACAATTTCATGGAATGTTTACATGTGTAGATTTGCCTAACAGCACATATCCTACTAGAAATATACCAACATGTATAACAAGTGGGATCTTAGGCTTTCACCTTGGTAGTGAGTGTGTGTGCTATCCTTTGCCTTTTAGCCAGAGTCAGGGCATACTGTGCATGCCTCCATCTACCTACATCATCTGCAGCTGGTGGTTCTCCCTCAAGCTCCTTATCTGGACATACTTCTGGCCCTGCCTGCCCCTTGCTGTCCTTGTTGAAACTGTTTCCTGAGAATTATATTGTGTAACATAGCACAGACTAAGTATGTCAGAATAGGTGTCCAGGTCATAATGCAGTGCACCTTCTGATGTGTCTAGACACTGGAACCTTGATTTAAGCAAAGGAAAACACATTTTGTAATATTCCTAGTTTGAGCGTGGGCTTCACTGTATCCTTGTTCAGTGTGGTTGTGAGGGTTTCTCATGGGTGTCAGGAGTGCATATCTACATCTCCCACTAGATCCCTTTGAAGAATGTCTACCCTAGCAAAGTTGGTGTACAGCTCACAAGTGTGCCAGATGTGTGAGTACTGGAGACTGTCTGGGTTACCTGCACAGACAATGTAGATGATCCCTTGGGGATTAGGGACAACTTGACAGTTTATAGAGTAGAAACATTTTCTGTTGATGTACCTCCTTTCCTATATACCAGGTGGAGCTTTCATTTCCATGTGTGCAAAATCTATGGCCTCTAACACTTCAGGGAAGTGTACTACTGCATAGAATTCCTGCCTGGTTGTTCATCTTTTCTGTGGTGTTTGTGGGAAACAGATATGCTCCTTTGCATGTAGTAGCATTGCATTTAAAAACTGATATAATAGTCTACTGGCTGATGCTGACACCCTAAAGATTCCCCTGTATGTCTCTGGAAAGTACCAGTAGCTAGTATACATAATGCTATACATACCCCACATTGTTTCCGCTGGAATGGGTTTTCCATGATTTCCCCTGTGGCCTGAGGTGTGGGTGGCAGAGGTTGCATATTTTGTCCAGTGTTTCCCTGTTCACCCTGTATCTCTCAGAAGTTTCTGTGTTATGTAGCACATGATAAGTTAAACAGTTTCTAAACACCTTTCTTCTTGACTGATGTCTGTTAACAGCAACAGCATAACCCTGATTTAAAGCCTGTTGCACATACAGCATAGCAATAACAGCAGCAAACCCCTAACTTGTTTTTTTCCTAGTCTAATCATGCCTGTATTGAAAAGGTTTTGGTATACATGGCAAAGGCTTACACTGAATGTACATGATTGCTTTATATCTTCCTGAATAAGTCTGCCATGTTGGATTGGTTAATTTGCATGGGCTTCTGTTCATTATTCTTTCATTAGCATATTCTGCAATTTCCTTTTGTTTGGCAGCTTTACACATCATGTAGAGCTGCTTAATAAATACCGAATAGAGCACTATCATGTTGGCAGCTCTGCATGACACCAACAAGATCGCTACACTTTGTGTAGCTCTTTATGAATCCTGGCCTATGGTTTTCCAAAGTAAAATCATCTTGATTTATTCAAGTTATTGGCACATCCATCTTACATTAGTAAAAGGTAAACTTAGGTTAGAAATGCCAGCATTACTGTCTGTCACATTTAGGCACATGCACTTCATTCTGTGGTGAATATGACATAAAGAGGTGCAATATGCAATATCCATGATACGTGAATACCTTATAAATGCAAGATTGTACATCAGCAGTTGCGCATGTCATTAAATATTACAGGTGGGAAAAAGCAATTAAGTACTTTGCAAGCTACAACTGCTAATGTAGGGCATTGTACCCACACATGCATACCTTTCATAATGTTGAAATATGTACATTTGTGAACCATAATTTGCACAGCAGCTATCATGCAAAGTTGGAAACCCATACACGCAGAATTAATCTTATACACCATTAAGCACAATTCACTACTCTAACTCGTACTCATTTGAAGACTTTTCATATTAAATACATGTGCATTCTTATAACTTCTTTATATTGAAAAAACATATAGAAAAAAGCAAACTAATGTCATAACATGATATTTTGCTTATTTTGATCTTACTGAGTTTTAAATTATTTTTCACTTATCTTTTATGCAAATACACATTGCACAATCTTAAGTTCCTCAGTTTGTGCTTGACATAACACATGCTCTCTAAAAAATTAAGAAATGCAGTATTTAAAATTAGCAATATGTACTAAATTTGATGAACAACTTAACATGATATCCACATCTAACTTTTGTTAAAGCTAGTTAAATAACAATATACAATGTCTTAACAGACAAGCATCTACAACTCCGTTTGCAAAACATGTCTGCCATGCTTCAACTTAATATAAACTCCTAACAACAGATTCACATTATTTTCAAATGTAGTTCATTATAAACAAATATGTTTCAATCATTTATTTAAATGTATACTATACTGAACAGCTATCATTGGAAGAATATGAAATATGTGTGCCATTGAGTATATACCTGTACATAAACATGCAGGATATGTGAACTTATAATGCTGAAACAATCTGGTATTTTTTTTTTCTCTTGCACTTTTCACCAACGTGTGAAATTGTGCATTTTATACCTTCACCTAACTGTAATTTGTTATAAGAGATCTAAACCATGCAACACGTTGACGTATAAACATCTAGAGAGTTTGTGTATCCTCTTTCCTGTAGCAGGTATTATAAAACCAAGATGAATGAGTAGATAATCGTACTGTAATTTACACAGGGACATCCATGGAAACTCATTTCCTGAATACTTATCTCTATTGGCCATAATATTAGACATGTATGCTTGCCTCACAATAGATGATTCTTTCTTGAGTGATCAAACCCGACAATATACATGAACCTCTCTTTATAACATACTGTTGTTTTTTATGTACTACATTTATAACTGCTCTAATGTCTACCATAGATCTGCCAAGTAAACAGTGAACTCTGCTATGCCATGGTTCAGCATTATTTTGTGTTCTAGGTCGAAACTCATGGCAAACATATTCTAATCCCCAAAAATTGTAATCAAAAGTTGGTGGGCATCTTGTAGTTGTTCTTGTACATGTTTATATCTTCTTCTTCTTCTTCCCATTGAGGTATGTTTCCTCAACAGATGTCTAGAAGTGTGGGCTTTTACAATCAAAGTATTTTCCCACATCAATGTGCATGTTCTAAAGCATGTGATCTGGATAGGCACATTAGTATTTGACAGTGGTCCCGAAAGGTGCTGTCAGCACAGTACCTCATTTATAGACTTAAACTTTGTGTCTTTCTCCACAATTTGTTACAAAAGTGAAAATAACAAGCTTTAACTACTACAGCACATACATTATTGACAGAACTTCAAATAACAGCATGTTCAATATCTCACATTACATTACTTTGTTTTTTTTATTATGTTCTGCATTACATAATGTGGCCGTGGCTGGAACTCATGCTTTTCAATTAACTAGTAGAGCTACTGCCACGTTATGTTATATGTACGTAATGATTTAGGATTTATTTATTTAGTTTTTATTTGACATTTGTCTACTGGGAAAGTCCCACTGAGTCATGAGGTACCTATTTTCAGCAGAGGCCCAGAGAGAAAAGCTTCAGAATTTAGTTTGCAAAAAGACAAATACCTCACGATGGGAGTATGTTTCATTGTTATGCATAATTACAGAGTGCGCTGTGTAAAACTGCTTATAGGCATGACCTTTGGACAAATATATCCCATTAAAATCCCACGTAGAACTATCACATAATTCTTTCAGGTTATCAATAGTAATTTTGCTGTCATAGCTGTAACAGATGTACTGTCTATGAAGTTCTTGAGCTCTCATGGATTTGAAATGGATTTTTACAAGCACCTGTGAGTCCACTCTACCCTTGTACATAACACTGTCTGAGCCGTTCTTTGTCAGGATGGAAGTACGTCTGTTACATTTGCACTTGTGTCTTCTAAAGAAGCAAATACTTTCAAGCAAGCTGCATCACATGACAGTTCAGATCTAGTCCTTTTCTTACACTGTGTCATACTTTAAGGGGTTTCCAGCATTTTGGTGTCCGGTGCCTTAAAGTGGCAAGCACTCTTTCTAAGAATATCATCAGCTGCACTCATTTCTGTAACTGCACATCATTTGCATTTGTCATGTAACTTAAATTGACAAGTCCAATACCTTGTATAATTTCTTTCCCTTTCTAGGATGTACAGGTATCCATCAATGTTTAACATATCTGTTCTTTTTTGTGTCTGAAAGAAATTGCAGTTATGACCAGTATTCCAGGGTAAGGCTCCTGCAATGTATTCATGTCAGGATTCTCCATACTTTGCAACTATTACGAACTGCTGTAGTATGCAGTATTCTTAGCATGAACTTTAATGGATCTTTGAAACTTTAAATGTGTTTGCAGGTGTGAGCATGTCAGGTGAATCACCACAGCAAGTTACAAATACATCTATTTATTTTGGACTTTGTTAGGGCTTAACTATAATGCCAGATAAGTTTCTGGAAAAGCAAATACAACTTTGCTATAGTGGAGCAAACATGGAATGATACTGCTGAAATTGTTTATTGCTCATTTGAATGTGTTGGACTCTGTACTAGGGTCAAGCAATATATAAGGTAAACAAATAACATGCAAACTCTCAGAATCCAAATATACAGATACTTTATTTCTAATAGGTAGTTGAAAATAACCTTATTTATCAGAATACTGTTACATCCGGCAAATACACAAGCAATACATTATGTCTCTGTCATGCACCACCAATACTGATCTTTATTGTTGGCTTCATTGAACTCATATGTAAATGACATCAGGCAGTTGCATCATTATTTGTCTAGTTTGTACTGCTTGGCGTTCAAACATAGTTCAGTTTTAGTAAATATTTATGTCCTTCAGCTATTTTAATATGTATTCACTTCACAGTTTTGCACTTTCAGGTTGTGTTGTTACGGTCGAATCTCCTAAGACTTACACTTCACTTTCTTATCATCATGTCAACTGTATGATAGTTCAGCAGCATTTTTTCAGTGTTTGCACGTCGATCATTGTTACTTTCAACAAACTAACGTCCCACTTCCACATAATGATGCTGTGAAATCTGCAAGCAATAGGAGGTTGAACACAAACAGATCCCCTCATTAACATAATATGGTAATGACCCTAGTTCAGCCATCATGGATAAGTCAGACCACATCAGTACAGTGACAGGCAATATACTTTTGTACACCAAGTAGCCACACATAGCTCCTTTACTGAGCTGCCTGAGATTGCTATGCCTTGCAGCACTGTCATAATGCACAATGTTTCCTCATATATTGAGCACAGGAGTGCCTAGTGTGCCATGGTCAAGAATCAGGGTAGTCCACAGATATGTGCATGCCATACTGTGCAAGATGCATATGTGATCTTTATAGTATGCCTATGGATACCTGGTCTCATTTCTTTACCTAAAAAATACAATTACATTTCTTGTACCTTGCACAGAAAAAAAGCAATGATCATTCAGTAACCTCACCAATCACTTCAGCATTTCTTCAGCTAGAATCTATTCTTTTTAGGCTATCACATCTTGTATTAGAAAAGAAAACTTTGTATACAAAGGTCTGAGATGTGTCTCACTATGAGTGAGTGGAATTTTAGAAAACCAGGGGAAATGCAGTGTGCAAAATTCCTGCATGCTACAAACAGGGAAGCTGTGAAAGTCTTTAATGATATTAACCATGAACAGGAAGAAAAAGAGAAATTAGTGATCATGAGCCATAAATTCCGGCCATACTGTCAGTTAAAGAAAATCATGGTTATACAAAACATTTCTTTTTGAGTAGAAATCAAATGGTTCAGAAAACAAATCATTCATAGGATTCATATTATTCATTGAAGATACATGACTACTTAGGGTTACAACCATTAGTGTTTTGCTAGTATCCACCCTCAGGCGTTACTTCCTTTTGCAAGGAGCACTAAGCCAGTTAGTCCTGTTGTAAATTTTTGGGGTGTCCACCAAGCCATGTTGGTTCTGTTTGAAAGATAACAATGTATTGCACTGCTTAATCTGCAGGGGCAGCTTATTCCCGGAGATCTGGATGCACTGCATAATGAATATGTTCCTCCATCACGCATTGTGTATCTCATGTTGAAGATTTCCATTCTTTGTTCTGGTGCTTGCTAAACTCTTAGACTTGCAGAAACATAGAATATCAATGACAGCATGGTCTCTAAAGGCACAGTAGGCAAGGTGCAGATAAACCCTCTAGAGTCTATAGGATGCTGAGTAAAAGGATAAAGCTTTTAGCCTTTCTTGGTAGATCAGGATCTTTAAGCCTGAAATCTTAGCAAGGAATCTCTGGGGTCTTTCTGGTTGTTTGATGTGTCTTGTGAGGTACATCCCAAATAGAGCATTGTACTGCATAATTTGTCGAAACAGTGCTGAATATATCAGAATAATGACATTGTTAGATTTGGATGAAACTTCCTTGGCTATTACATGTACTAAGTAGAAAGATTTTCTGATGAGAGTTGCCTTGTGGTGGTCAGTGGAGAAGAACTACCAGCCGAGGTACCCATGAGTGTTGTCTATACTATATACAAACTACGTGGGGTAGTTTCTTGAATTAAAGTATTACAAATTTTTATATTTAACACTGACTTTCAGTACACCAAGTACTAAGTTAAGTTAAGTTTTCTCAGACGGATGAAGGTAAAAGAGAGGGTCTTGACAACAACATCCAGTTTGCTGTTATCTGCAATTTAATTAACCAGAGGTCCTTGTTCTCTGTCTGGAGATCAGCAAAATAAATGCTGGTACGACGGGGTCCCTATACAGAACCCTGTGGGACTCTGTGGGTTAACTTTGTGGGTTAACTTTATACCGTCAGATGAGAAGCCTAATGCATGAACTGTCGTTTCTGTCTTTTAGCCACTTTGCAATTCATTTTACCGCATAAGGATCTGTATTTAAGACATGTGCCTTTCTTTTAATGCTTACGTGGGATATGGTGTCAACAGCCTCTATGGCTCTCTCAAAGAAGTTAACTAGATTTAATGTAGTGTTTGGGAAAAAGTTAACTTGTTAAGTACTTCACTGAGATGAGAGCGGGCCTTGTCATGGATGCCCTAAGTCCTGTTCAGATATTGATAAGGGGTTAAAAAGGACAGTGGCAGCCAGCAAAGAAGCAGAACAGAAGGTAGTATAACTTTTAAAAGTTGCTATAACTTAACTTAACCACACTCATAAATAGAAACTGAGGGAGAGTAAGGTGTACAACAGCCTTTACAGGCTGTTTTAATTTTAGGCATAGGATCACTTTGTTTCTGACTGTTGTACCTCTCAACTGTCCTTAATTATGCAGGCCATCCCTGATTTTGCCTCATATTTCTGTCCTGTGAATCCTAAATGCTTTAACATGTTGGTAAATCACTGAGCATTGGAGTCTGTCAGTAATGTCAGACATAAGAGGTTCATACTTTCTACTGTTCTGAAAATGCATGCTGAAGGAAAACTTGGTCTACTAATATTTTAATTGAATTAGAGCAACATTTAAAAACTGTCTCTGATTTTGATGCTATGCCCCCCCCCCATTATTTTTGTATTTGCCCAGAATTCTTAAGCAAAGACGTTGAGAGGTATGCTGCTCTCTGTTTCACAGTGCTCACTAAACTGCTTTACTGACTTTCCAAACTGCTAAAACAGTTTGCAGGTCTACATTTTTTTATGTAACTAATGCACATGGAGGAAGTAAAGGTCCATGCACTGCAAAGAATTATGATAAGATCTCCGATCCTAACACTCTTCTATGAAACCTCATTATGGATGCGAAGATTTGTCTGTCAAGCTTTGCTCTTTGCATCCATGTGTTGAACATACAGTGAGCTGGTTATGATTGTTGACTTGATCATAATTCTCTATATATTAACACCTCACATGAATGGGATTTCATACCTCCTAATACCTACAGATTTCCTGGCTGGACCTACTTGCAAAAAATGCAGAGATCCACAGTGGTGATATTAGTATGTCAACCAGATTTAATGATGATTTTATATTGTAATGAGATACTATATAAATTATTTATTAGTATAATTATGCAAACATATTAATATCTGCCTGACCATAACAGACAGAACTCAACTGTAAATGTGACTTTGGTTCATGTAGAGGTGGTCTTTATCTTGCTACAAACCACTTTTGTAGATATCACTCCATTTTTGATATATTTGCATAATTCTGAAATGTATGCATATCTAAATTTTTAATGAACATATACATGGAAATATTTTCAAATCACTGCTTCTTAGGCATCTACTATCAGCGCAAATTGCTTTTCAGTATTGTGCATGCTTTTATTTAATACCATGGAGACCCACATAAACACATTCAAGTCATTAATATAGTTAAATAAAATATATTCATATTACTTCCAAAAAATAACTCACATTTTCTCTGGTACCTAGTACCATAGTTGCCTGAGGAACCATTTCTGATCACTGTGGTGACTGGGCTTGTGAGATACTTCTCTATAATGCATCCATGTGGGCAATATCTGATACGTTTACATAAATATGACATTTATACATACATGCATATATTATTACAGATCAATATCAAGGTCTGCAAACTAGCAGTAGGTAGACAAAAGATATCCATAATAACTTTTGCAGCATTACATAAACATATCATTTGATACCATGAAGTACCATATACACTCTGGTCTGGTTCACATTATTTGGTATACGAAGAAATCACATTTTCTGACTTACTCATCATTGTATATGGGTTAGCAGATATTCCTAATTTGTGTGCTGAACTGTCCTGTGAAATGCCTTTTAACCATGGTACTATCTGGATAAATATCATGATTATTACTAAACAAGTATAAACATCTGCAAAGTGCTGGTAGTTAGACACAAGCTATAATCGAGAACATTTGCAGCACTATGTAAGCTTTCATTTGATACCATGATGTACCACATAAACTCCTTAGTATGAAGGTATTACCAGAAATAGTAAAATAGCACATATTCAAAATGGTAAACAAAAAAAGTAACACATTCTCACTTAATGACCACCCCATTTGGGTCAGCAAGCATTCCTGGGCTATATGTTGACTTGTTTGGGGAAATGTTGTTCCACAATGCCATTATGTGGACACTGCCCTAGATATTAACATAAAATGTGAAAAATGAATAAATATAATTTTAATTGGAAAAAAGTATAAATATCTGCAAAATGATGATAGACACGAGGTAACAGTAAGCCATTTCTCAGCTTTATGTAAGCTTTCATTTGCTACCACAAAGTAACATATAAATTCTTTGTTGGGCAAAATAACTTGACTAAATTGACCATTTGGGCCCAGGAGAATAATATGCTGATAAATACATCAAAAACTAAGCATATGACATTTGGGAGATATAAAGTGAAAAGTGGATATTTAATACAGCACACAGTGATTGAAACTGTAGATTCATTTAAGGACCTGGATATATGGATAGATTAGTTTTTCTAATCATATCAACCAATTGGTTAATGATAGTTATAGAGCTATAGATTTTATAACATGATTTATAAAGTCTAGGAAATCAGAAATGATGAAGTCATTGTTTGTTAGTTACATTAGACCCAAACTCGAGTATGGAATAACAATATGGAAACATTATAAGAAAACAAGAATGAGCAAACTGGAAAGGGTACAGCAGGAATATACCAAGGGCATCCATGGATATGAAAATCTAAGTTATTATGAAAGACTAAAATATCTGAACTTGTACAGCATCTCTTACAGATATCTAAGAGAAGATATTTTTTAGGTATATAGGGCATTTAGAGACATCTACCTCTGGGAATGTTTTGGGTTATCATAAAGTAGAATAAAATTATCAGACAACCTATGTGGAAGATTCTATAGGAATGAGAAGTGTACTGATTGGTTCTCAGACAGAGTAGCTGATGCTTGGAGCAGACTAACAAATTACATTAAAGCAAATACTAGTTTAGATATTTTTAAGAACAGCCTGGACACTTATTATTGGAACAAGTGTTTTGGTATATTGGCAGGCTAGAAGGGCATTAATGCCTGTGCTTGAAATATTTGTATGTATGTATTTTATATATGTATGTATGCATGTATGTATTAATAATACTGTACAGGTTCATTTTGAATGAAGATGAAACAATAGCTCACTTACTGATCATCTAATTTTTGTTTAGGGAATTCTGGAACTGTTATGCTAACTTAACCTAAGAAATGTTGTTCAACAATGTTTCCAAATAAACACTTCCTATGATATTTATTTATTTATTTTATTTATTTGTTCTTTGATAACTGAGAAACTCCAACTGAGCCAATGGCCCATTTCAATGAAGGCTTGAGGAGGAAAACTCCACAACAGGTTCAAAAACATTTAAACAGAAGTTGAGTGATTATATTCAAGGAAAGAAAAGCCCCCCAACATATTAAATATTTTATAATTTGTTGAGGAGAAAGGGTCCAAAAAACACACATAAAAACATTTTACAATTGTTGATAAGTATCTACATACATGGGGAGAAAATCCCCACAACAGTTAAAAATACAAACAGATTGAAATACACTGACAGACATACTACTAGGATAAATTGCAATCGAGAATATAACATGTACTGTTAGTAGCAAAACACACATCAGAAGTTGATAGCCTATGTCAAGTAAACTAATACATAGTTATTAAAAATTTTGACTATATTTCTAAAAATGCAATGGAGATGAAAAATAATATTCTGCTGCCAAAATAGACAGGGGAATAGAATTAGATAAGCAGGAGTAATGAACAAGAGGGAAAATTAGGGACATGGAAAGAAAGTTGATTATTATTATGAGAAAGATGAGAATGTTATGGAAGGACACGAGAGACAGGAAAATAAATAGTAGTAAGTGTTGGCTGAAGAGGTAGAGGAGCATACATTAGTAGTAAATTATCATTAAAGTGGTATTGACATACATATGATATTCATGCATACTTTATTGGTAAAGAAAGCAAAACTATGTTCTAAGCAGTAACAGTTAACTACCAGCTATCAGTACAGAGTTTTCCAGCATTCTGTGCTGTTTAATTTGATGTCATGAACATGTATATGAATTCCTTCTTGTTCAAGTTATTAATGAAAATATTAATATAGACTCATAATTCTGAAAGAAGCCAAATCACAGCATCTCACATAACAACAACTGGGAGTGATTGCTGATCTGTGTGATGAATGGGCTCATGAAATAATGATCTACAAGTGGACGTTGCTTAAGACAGTTATATAAATGTGATAATTATGTATATTGTATTGCCAAGCAAGTATATAGATGTGAAAATGGTGGTATTTAGATACCAGTTGCCAGTGACAAGTTCTGAGTATTATGTATGCTTTCATTTGATACCATACTCCTTTCAAACTCATATAGTGCAAGTTATGAAAGAAATCTCATTATGGCACACTGACATAATTTTACATGAAAATTAAATCATAGTATCTCATTTTCTAAGCACCCTATTAAGTCCAAGGCATTTCCTGATGTGTGTTGACTTTGAAATGATGGTTCTCAATCTTTCTAAGTGGACATTGCTAAAGAATCCAGATATCTTACATTGACCATCAATACCATTCCACAAGTAAAGGTTTCTACATGCCTTCTAGCAAACTAGTCAAAAAAGGACCTACAAGAATAACTGCTAACTTCTTACTGCCTAAATGCACAGCACAACATGTAGTGTGATATGTAATACTGAGCGCATCAAAAAAATGACAGTCCAGAGTTATGTCACTGGTATGGCTACATTGCAATAGAGAATTTTATAGTGGCTGTTAACAGCAAAACAACTTACCAAAAATGTCCAGTGTAACAACCTCCTCTGAAGAGCAATCTCCGTTGCATACAACAGTGGAACCCACAAAACACATGAAAAGCAGCAACTGATTTAACCCACTGTATATTTTGGTGTGTTACTGTGTGACATGTCTGTTGCAAATATAAAAACAAGTACCAACCAACTGAACCAAAACAAAAGGCACAGCTAGGATGTTATAAGTATCAGCAGTTTACTTAGGATGAGGGCTTACATGAGATAACTGAGTTTATTTTAATTTATTTCATTATATTTTAATTTTATTTTCAAATGTATTCTTTGTTTATTATGTTTTATTGGTATTAAATGTAATGGTTGTAGTTTAAATTGTGTTTTTGTGTCATGTGATTTTTGCAGAGAGTATTTAAAGGTCACATGTTGTGTTTTAAATTTGTCTGATGAAGCCTTATTGACAAAAGCGCTCACAAGTGTATCTGGAATAAACACTTCTGTTGCAGTACATTGTAGCCACAACACACAGATGTGCCAACCAATTACAGTCAGTTTATTGACTATGTACACTTCATAGGTCTGACTGTAACCAACTGAACGAACAAATGCATACATAACAACCACAGTGTTATATAGTTCATCTTGTTGACTGACATGTACAGTACAATCCATTACAACCCCCACATATATATTTATTAAAAGACCTAAAATCCGCATAATACAAGGGAAGAAAAGAATGTAGCAAATCATGCCACAAACAGAACTGCTGCCTGAAAGAACCCCAATTCAATGCAAAAAACAAGACATGCAAATAAAGTATTATATTCTGTTATCTGTAACAAGGAAAAAAGACTACAAGAATACTTTATTCCCAAAAGAAATAAAGGTCAGTGCAAGACATCAGACAAGAAATGCCAATGTTGTATTCAATTACCTGAAAATAGTATGGGATCTGGACTGCAGCTACCTATATTATGTTCTGCAGACCACTGTTGCATTATCATTCTGTACTCCTATTTTACTTTATTTTCATTTGTTAACCTGTTAACCAGCATAGATTATTGATCCAAAAGGATGATTTTCAGACTCTGCTTGGGAGAGTCCAACTAAAAGAGGAAAGCAAACTTGTCATTTTCAAATGGATGCGTGCGCAGTGATGATAGTAAAGAAAGTATGACAAGCAATCTGAGATTACCCTAAGTAAGCATGCAGATAAATAAAAATATACAACTGTGGAAACAGTAAAAAAAAAAAAAAAAAAAAAAAAAAAAAAACTAAACCAACTCTCAGCATTTGTAGTGTGAGACAAGTAATAGCAAGGATCTGTAAGTGGGACAGTTAGCTAAGCTGCTTTCAAAACCTGTTCAGCATTTTTAACGCAGCAACATGCCCTCAATATTATGGTGCTGGCTACATGTAGTGATCAGCTGTATTATGAAAATTCCATGCAAAATAGTGCATAAAGTCTGTAGTTATACTTTGCGAATAGCAGCTGCTCACTTGTTATCATCAGGTAAATATTGTTGTGGAATGTGTGTGTATCAGTGTGCACATATGAATATCCGTTGGTCTGTAGATAATTGTGTATATACAAATGTATGTGCATCTGTATGAGTTTGCGTATGGGTTATGACTGATGTGTGTGTGTGTGTGTGTGTGTGTGTCTGTGTGTGTGTGTGTGTGTGTGTGTGTGTGTGTGTGTGTGTGTGTGTGCATATGTGGGTCTGTGTGTGTGTGTGTGTGTGTGTGTGTGTGTGTGTGTGTGTGTGTGTGTGTGTGTGTGTATGTGTGTGTGTGTGTGCGTGTGTGTGTGAAGGGGGCATGTGTGCATGTATCTTATGTTGGAGGGGGGTTGACCACCTTACAAACTGTTGAAGTTCAAAATTCTGAATTACTTATAGACAGTGTGTTAACTATCTGTTTTAAGTATAGCATACAGAAGTTTGAGTTGTAAATAGTTTACAACTTGTCTATAATTGATCAGAATAGTGTGACTGCACCCCTGACTAATATCTTGTAATCTGTCATACATTACTTGTGTTTACATTGTATATGAGTGTATGGATGCATGCATATATCTTGTGTCAGTGGTGGTGTTTATGTGTCAGAGGATGTGTTTGTGTGTGTCTATTCTTCCACAATAATACATTTTTGTGATGGGAACTGTTATACCAGAGGAATAATGTATTCAATAATTTGCTCAAGCTTTAAATATTTCTACATTGTAAAGACAGAAAGGCTTTTCTGGAAACTTATTTGTGATGCCTGTACTCTGGCCTAGCAATCAAGGAGCCTCAATCCTCAACACTAACACCAGTGAGGGGTGTCCATGTAGGGAAAGGATAATAAGTACACACACAGTAAAGTACAATTTCCCTTAAGAGCACACAGAGATCACAAGTCAGTCTGGGGCTGGTTTCTCCCTTCCTCTCCAGGTCCCCAATAAGACTCCCCACTGGAACAGCTATAGGGTCTGGATCTCAGCCTAGTGAGCAAGCTAAAACCTCCAGCACCCTCTCTGTCCAACCAGTGCTTTGTGTCCCTGCCTAAGTAGCTGACACACACACACACACACACACACACTTTCAGATAAGAGTTATATACACCACACCACCCAGCTAATATTTATCAGCTACTCAAAGCCCCTTAAAAGGGTGTCCAATTATTACTGTGCAATATTATTATCCAAATGGTAAGTATGACTGAACAGTCAAGGCTTATTAGAGTGACTTGATACAGTATCACTATAGACATGCAATGGATTCTAGAGCTTAAATTAACTCTACATAAAACAGCCACAGTTGGATGGAAGGTTTAAAAATATTTAATAGTAAATAATAAAAACACAAGACAATACTTCTTACTACACAGTGCTAGTCAAGAGTTCAGAGGTCACAGAGAAATACTTAAAATAATACCGTAGAAAAGTTCTGACATCACAGAAAAAACACTTAGTCTAATCTTCCTAATTCCTAGCTATTTCTAAGAGAAAATATAGTTTTAAATAACTTACATCTAGAGCAAGACAGTGCGGGTGATGCTGAATGTTCTCAAAACAAAATGCTCTGAGGTCTCTGATTCTTTCTCTTTAAATTGATAACACAGAGCTGCTTCACATTACATCATTCTTCACACTTCTCTGGTGTTCCCAGGCTAACAGAAACTACATTTACATTCTTTACACCTGGTCAAAAACCAGAGCAATAAAGGAAATTTATACATGCAAATTCTAGCCATTAACTCTGGTCTTAAAACGATAGGCAGAATGCCTCCCTCTAGACATATTGGCTCTGAATTTTAACATCAAAGACAGTCATAAAATGCTTGACTTAGCTTTCTTACAGCAGAGTGCACTGTTGTTACATTTTTTCAGTTCAATATCCAATGCAGTGTTTTCACATTTAAGACAACAAGCCTGTGGCTTACATTAATATTTACAAATGACAGAATTATCTACAAAATTCTATCTAGCTAGGCTGGCAGCCTTCACCTATCTTCACATTATTTACAAACATTTACATGCAATTACCAAAAGCAACTCGAATAATGCCCTTTATAGACACAGTGAGGTCTGCCCCACATTTACAAAATTTAAGTTTGGTATTTTAGAAATAATACCTAAGAGCATCTGAGGAAACAGTTGGGAAACACAGACAGAATAAGGAGCTCATATGGCAACTCAGGATGAATGCCATGGTAATTCCTGGTTTAAATGACCACACCTCATTGACACCAATACTTAAACTATTACCAGCTGAACTATAAAGAGAAGCAGCCAAGCAACACATATAAGTTTTATTTGGATTCCTACTTTTAAAATAAAGTTTTAGAAGGGATCTTACAGAATGAGTCAAAACTTATATTATGCACACCTTGTATGAATGTTTGCTATTTGTTTTGAAATCTGAGTAACTCACTAACATATAAGTGTTGGTGAACAATGCTTAGTAGTTCACTACATTATTGTTTTTATTCATTCATTTTGTCACATACTGTTCCATAGTATTTTCAGGTTGGTGGGTGTTTTTTCTATTGCATCTTGGGGTAAATAATGTAACATTGTCTCTTTAAAAAATGTAAATGTTGTACTAACTGAAGCATCACGACTGCATGATTTTTAAATAAAAAGAGGTTTTATATGTAAGTTAAATGGTTCTGAAGCAGTACAAGGTTGAATGGGTGAAAGCGCTTGCCGTTTTTATGTAACTGGTGTTCTTTTTTTGTTTGTAATTTATAAAGTCTCCATTTTTATGTTGTTACCCGGAGTCTGCATTCTTATTTAGTTCAGTGATTAACTGTCTACATTGCATTGAGGGCTGTTGATGAATGTTCACTATGTGAATTCTAGAGAAAGGCAAATCTTAAAGACTGACTCAGGTGGATTCAGTGTTACTATAAATTATTTAATTATTTACAGGCCTCAGTTAAGATAAAACTAAAGCTGTTATTCTGTAAAAACCTTGCAGATATGGACTGTGAAAGAAGTAGAGAGATAGGGGTAAAAAATTGCTAGATGAGTATATTGGGCTGAACTACATCTAGATAAAAGTAATTAAGTCTGTTGTCATCTGCTCATGCTAAACACACAGGATTAGTTTGTATTTGTAATAAGTAAGTTGGAATATTTGTGGTTATTATGTCTTTATAAGAAACAACCATCAAATATGTTATTGTGGACCATCAAATATGTTATTGTGGGAGAGAGTAGTTGGGCCACCTGTAAAAGAGTGATATTTTTCGTCTTTTCATATGCTTATTTTAAATGGTTGTTAATCTGGATTTGCATTATGGTTTTGCACTTGTTTAAATTAAGTTGGAATAATTTACTATAGCTGCTGTGGGTTTGTGTAAAACTTTAAATACTTTACTGCCCATTATTATTTTTACCACAGTTAGACATATGAAGTGGACACAGTCAAAGGGACAGCTATAACTGCTGGGTACGGAGGCCGTCTCTGGTTGAAAATGACTGACCCTGATATCATGATCAATTTAAACAGTTATTAGATTGGCTTTCCAGGAGAAATTTGTAATTTGGAATACTTTGTTGGGACTGTTTTTTTTTTTTTTTTTTTTATAATAATCAAACATGGGAAGTTAGCACACAATTAATATGGTTGTAACTGAAGTGTATGGACAGTGGTTGATTATACTGACAATGGTTTGAGTGGTCTTTTATGGTTGAAATGTTTTAAATATTTGTACTGTTTAGTGTTTTCTCACTTTCTGATAGAAAATATTTAAGACTGCAGACTTAAAAGACATTCAAATAAACATTGTTATATTTGAAACCAAGTCCAAGGTACTCAGGAAAGATACCACCAGCAGAGCAGTTCCAAATGAAGCAGTTTTAATATAAAATAGAACGTACATAAATGCATACACTTTAAAACAACAGCATTTTTGTTTCTGACAAGTAGGTTTCAGATGATGTTGTTTTAAAGTGTATGCGTTTATGTAAGTTCTATTTTATATTAAAACTGCTTCGACTGGAACTGCTCTGCTGGTGGTATCTTCCCTGAGTACCTTGGACTTGGTTTTTAGTGAACGTTTGGTGCTTTTTGCCATTTTTTTGTGGACTGTTATATTTAACAATACATTATTTGTTAAACAGTAATAATCTGGTGGATAAGCACACATTTAAAACTAGCACAAAGGTGAAGCTAAAAGAACACATGCATGGTCCTAAAATGTTCATTTGTATGGAGGGGCTCATAATTTAAATACTAAGGTAGACTTAATTTGCCACTGCCTACAGATATGCACACATAAGTACAGACACAAACACATACATACACACAACCCAAGGCTCCATTATATTTACCTGTACAATTACTACTGTTGTAGAACTAGATGTGAGAATTTATTTATCAAGTTAATTGGAAGTCTCATCAATTTTCAAGGGACAATACATGGTTAATCTCCCAGACTGCTGCATTAGCATGTGGCTTCTCCAGCAAGACCAGCCTCTCTCTTTGCTGTGGCCACTACCAGGGGAAAACCATAACAAAGAGTGGTATCTGAATCAGAAAGGCTTGCCACAGTGCTGAAAGCTTCATGGATAAGGCTTCAGCATCTCGTTAAGCCTTTCTGGATCTCAAGGCTGGATTTATTCACTGTTTTAATAGTTTGCTTACAATTTGAAAATGTTGTGAACATCTGCATGCAAAGTTGAATGGTTTTGCGCAATAAATTTGGCCATTGGTGGGAAATCTTCAGTTTGTTGGGTCTGAAAGAATGATAACCAAAGAACCAACTTTATTTAGAGATAAATAAGATACATTGCAGTGAAAGCAACATACTCTAAATTCTGCTGTACCCCTTCAGTTGTTCAGCATAATTTTCTGGTGTGAATAGTATATTTATTCATTTTATTTGAAAAATAAAAGATCCTGATTCTGATACCATATCACAATGCACCCCTCCGGTCACCCAATCACCTTGGTCTGTGCTAACAATGACATTACTCACTAGCATTAAAAGTAAAACTGTAACTTTCAATGGCTAATAAAGTGGCAGGCACTTACATGCGTATTTAAAGTTCTACCCACATAGTTAGTTATTTGTTTTTATTTGTTAACTGGAGTAGATTACTGATACATATAGAATTGTTTTCAGTCCCAACCTGTGAGAACTCTCTGGTTAAGTGACTTCTTCAATGCCCAATAATGCATATGGAGACTAGATGACTCATACTCTGGGTTACAGAAAACAGCTTTTTAATATACTGTAGCCTTAATTCTGTACACCAGCTGCCAGAGATCTTAATTTCTTTATAGAGCATATTGTCAAACATCGACTTGCAGAAACTTAACACTAAATCAACTTCTGTAAGGTGAAACCCATTACTATAAACAAAAAAAAGAAAAAAATATATTACACTTATTTTAAAATGAAAACATATGATTTCCTTTTGAAATTTGAGTTATGGTACTGTTAGAATAAGTGTTTTTCTTAAAGTCTGGGTATTTGAGTTAGGGGAGGGGGCAGCATTAGGGTTATCATTAGATAAAAAGTGTTTTTTATTAAAAAAAAAAAAACAGAATTACATTCTGTCAACAAAGGAGGAATTCAACAGAATTAAGTGCATCCAAGTTGACTGTTCCAATTTGTGCTGAGAATGAGCTTTAGGTTATGGTATGTGGCCATTTCTGTTAAAATGTGGATATACCAAAAGCTTTCACTTTAAGTGCGTGCATATGTGTGTGTGTGTGTGTGTGAGTGTGTGCGTGTGTGTGTGTGTGTGTGTGTGTGGTGTGTGTGTGTGTGTGCGTGTGTGCATGTGTGTCTCTGTGTATGTATGTTCATGCAAGTGTTTGTAGGTTAGGGTTAGAGTAAATGCTAGGGAGGGGAATAGTTTTAGTGTTTTGTGTGTGAGGTAGTGAAAATGTAGTATGTGCGAGTGTATACGCTTCCCTACTTGTGTGCTCGCCCTGTTTCTAAATCTACCCCGAACCACAGCTTTAGACATAACCTTATGAAAAAACCCTTTCCTTAACAGTACTACTATTAAGACAGATTACCGTTATCTTTTTTTAAGATGACTGATTTCAAATGGAAAACATTTGATGTGAAAGTGTTCAATCTCGCCGTTTGTTCTTACACATGGGTTCGGAGCCGATCCTCGGCTCCGTGCCGGCCGCTTGCAAGCTCTGCATCGAGAAGAAGCTCGAGACAATCTAATACCCACAATCCCCCTCTGCCTTTACCTCAGATCTAGTTTGCCGCTGCTGCGTTCGCATCGCTGGGAGCTAGCTCGAGCATCTGAAGTTAAGATATAACTTATTTTGTTATATTTTATTGGATAATTTTGTTCTCTTTGATACTAGAAAGGATTACTTGATATACTGAGTGTTTGTGTGTTTGAGTAGGTTAAATTCTCGGTACCGTTAATTTTATTAATCGGTTAGAGTTTTTCGGGGCCTACCAACCCTTCTTAAATTTGAACCGGACTCGACATTTAAATCGGATTTGACACTAATTTATCGGATTTGACTATTATACTGGACTTGTCTTTTCTTGTAAAATGTCTGATAAGGTAAAATCAGGATTTAAGCGTTGTCAGTGTGGCCAAAAATGTCAGTGACTGACAACCATAGTTCCTCGTCTACTGTCTTGGCCCTCTCCACTTACAAGAGGACTGTTCTATCTGTCACTCTTTTAGTGGGAGGGTCATGACAGATAGGCGCTGGAAACTCATGGACAGAGGTTTATTAAAACCTTCTTTTCAGGAGGCTCTGGATGCTTCTGACCAGGCATCGAAATCCTCTAAGGAATCGAAGACGTCGGAGCCCAAGTCATTGGCTCCGAGCTCTTCAGCAAAAGTTAGATCACCGGTTCCACAGACTTCAGGGCTGAGTGTTCAACTGATGTCGGTTCCTGAGCCTCGAGTCTTGGAACCGGTGATGGAGCTCCCTCCTTCGACCTTATTGAGGTCGGCTCCGTCTTCGGTTCCTTCGACCCGTTCTTCTTCCAAACTCTCCGATGTCGATGTGGATCGTGTGGTGCAGAAGTTATTGGAGCATTCGGCCCTGTCCAAACTTATTTCAGTTTCCACCCAGTTGGTGTCGAAACTTGAAGGCCTCCCAGTGTCTCCATCCATTCCTCCTCCGAGACCTGTTCAGTCTTTGGAGCGGAAGAGGTTGATCTTCTGATTGTGGAGCCCTCGGGTCCAGAACCGTCTTTTCTCGGTCTGTTCCTCTCACCTCGACTCCGTCGGACCCGATACCGAGTCTCGGAGCCGACGATCTGTCCTTGGTTCCGGGGCCGAGTCGAACCGGCGTTTCGGTTCCGACTCTTCCCTCGGGGCCTCGGCGCGGATCGATTCGGCTCCGTCCTCGGGTCGATGCCTTCGGTGCCTGTTTCGGGATTCTTCCCATTTCTTCGGAACCGGAGATTCTTCGATGTGGGACCCGGGGCTTCGACCTAATGAGGAAGGTGTTGTCTACCCAGACAACCACATCAGTGGAAGCAACCTCTCCTCCCCATAAAGGGCCGTTATCCTCCTCTGCACCCACGGCCACATCCAAGCGTCGAGCACCAGTGTCTCAGCCACCCCTGGAGGGTGCCCCCTCTTCCTCGGAGGCTTCTTCGGATGCTCCCCGAAGAAGCCCCTAGGAAAAGATTGTGTAAGAGGAGACACTTGGATTCTCCACAAGAATCCTTGACATCTGATACTGACTTAGATGAGTCAGAAGGGTCCCCGAAGTCACCTTCAGAAGATGTCTCTTTTTCGGACATATTGGAGATCCTGAAACAGAGAGGTGACTGGCAGTCCCTTCCCCCTTCTGAGGATGAGTCAGTTTTGCTGAAGGCATTTGGTGCTCGCCCTTCTTCCTCCTGGGTCACTCCGCCCTTCGAATTAATGGAACTAATTGCTCGAAGGGCGTGGGAGGCTCCTGACACAGTGGAACCAGTCCCAAGGAAACCCAATAAATACATCACGGCACCTCAGGACAAGACCTACTTAACAAAAGGAGTTCCAGTGGACGCTATGGTGGTGGCAGCGGCCACGAAAAAGGAGATGTCGGAATCTTCCTCATCTGTCCATCCCCCTAATAAAGATTCTAGGACGATGGATAGGTACAGGAAGCGCATTTTTAGTTCAGCGGCTTTTTCCATGCGATCCCTGAACTATTTGACCCATTTTACACGTCTACAGAGGGATCTAGTCAAAGAGTTGGGAGATACCCTCCAGGGTACTACAGATGCGGCTGTCTCAGAGAAAGTGACAGCAACTTAATACCCTTACATCCATTGTGAACTCGTCCATGAGGCTGATTTCCTACGCAGCCGAAGGTTCGAGTAGGGCAGCAGCTTCAGCGATTGCTCTTCGCAGACAATCCTGGATGCGCTTATGTTCATTTGCGGAAGCCTTCAAGTCTTCCTTTACTAACGCCCCATTTGACGGTGCCACTCTCTTTGGCCCCAAAGTAAAGGAGACCCTTACCGGTGTGAACAGGAGGGAAAGACTCTGTCTGCTGTCGGAGTCCGTTTTTCCACCCCAACCAGACCGTACCCCAAAGGGCAACGTGGTGGAAAAATGTGGTTTCGAAAACCCCAAGGATCTTTCCCAGGCACACAGGGAGATGCCCCTTCTAGAGGCAGAGGAGGGGGCAGAGGTGGAAGACGCTGCCCTGGCGGCAGAGGGGGTCCGCAACATCAAGGTGACAGGGATACACTCCCTGGTAAACCTTTCCAGCACTCCTGAGAGGAGGCCCGACTGTCCTGCTCTGGAGGCAGTCGGGGGTCGCTTAGCTTTATACCCTCAGGCCTGGCAAAATATAACTACAGACAAGTGGGTAAAAAGCATGGTTACCAGAGGTTACAACATACCCTTTCTATCCCATCCCATCACAAAGAAAAGACTCCCAGATGTACCGCCCCATCTGCGAGAGCCAGCAGCTATAGAAATTTCAAAGCTGCTAGAAAAAAGAGTCATCCAACCAGTCCCAGCGGACCAGCAAGGATTCGGGACTTACTCAAGGTTCTTTTTAGTTCCAAAGAAAACAGGGGACTGGAGGCCCATCCTGGACCTAAGCTACCTCAATACCTTCGTCAGGAAAGAAAAGTTCCGAATGGTCACGCTTCAATCGATCCTTCCATTCTTACAGAAGGACGACTGGATGTGCTCAATAGATCTAGAAGATGCATACTACCACATCAAAATGGCCAGGGCATCCAGAGATCATTTGCGCTTCGGCTGGGGCCAGTCACTTTCAATTTCGAGCCCTGCCCTTTGGTCTGACCTCAGCCCCCAGGGTCTTCACCAAATGCATGGCAGTGGTAGCGTCTCACTTGAGACGCCAAGGATTCCAGGTGTTTCCGTATCTGGACGACTGGCTCCTTTCTGCCACCACCCAGCGTCAACTATTACAGGCCAGAGACTTTACTCTTCAACTGTGTGTTCACCTAGGAATTTCCGTAAACTTCGGAAAATCCTTGCTTCAGCCATCACAAAGTATCTTGTTCATAGGAGCAGAATTAAACACACGTCAGTTAATTCTAAGACTTCCCCCAGAAAGGATACTATCACTTCAGACTCACATACGTCTTCTACTTTTGTCAAGGAAATCTCCAGCAAAACTGGTACTGAAGGTTTTGGGACTCATGTCAGCCTCTCTTATTGCAATACCCTTGGGAAGGCTGCACATGAGAGTCCTACATGGGCTACTGTTTGCACAATGGTCGTTTCAACAACTACCTCTAACACACGAGATTCTTATAACGAAAACATGCAAAACACATCTAAACTGGTGGCTTCAAACGTGCAACCTTTCCAAGGGGAGACCATTTGTGCTACCCACGCCTACAGTTACGGTGACCACGGACGCTTCCCTGATAGGGTGGGGGGGCATCTTTCAGGGACAGACAGTCCAAGGCGAATGGACCAATTTGGAGTACAATCTGCACATCAATGTTCTAGAGTTGAGGGCAGTGTTTCTAGCGTTGCAACACTTTCCTCCCCTTCTTCCTCTGGGAACTATTGCAGTTCAGACGGACAACATGTCAGTAGTCTGGTACATAAACAAGCAAGGGGGAACCAAGTCCTATCAGCTATGCAGAGAGGCCAAGAGAATCTGGCACTGGGCGGAGTCCACGGGTCGCTTTCTAATAGCAACGCACATCGCGGGGTCATCCAACGTCATAGCCGACAGGCTGAGCAGAGCAATTCTGTTACCGCACGAGTGGTCCCTAAAACAGTCAGTGGCGAAAAGGATTTTTTGCACGTGGGGCCAGCCTTCCTGCGATCTGTTTGCGTCTCCAATGAACGCCAAATGCAGGAGCTACTTTGCCCTATTACCCCCTCCAGGGGAAGTCCCCAGGGACGCACTGATTCACGATTGGCCCCCGGGACTCCTGTACGCATTTCCTCCATTTCCCCTGATATCAAAGTTTCTCCAGAAAGCCAGAAACCTACACAGGACAATAATCCTCATTGCCCCATTCTGGCCTCATCAAATTTGGTTTCCCTTCCTGAAGACACACTGCATTCGGGGACCCTGGATTCTGGACCCAGAGCCAGATCTATTGACTCACTCGTCAGGGGCTCCCCATCCCGCGCTCCTGTCCCTCCATCTAGCAGCTTGGTTGCTCCAATTCCCAACTTAGCCAGGTCTGATCTTCTTTCGCCAGCAGTTCGGAATATATTGGTGGCTTCTCATAAAGCTTCCACTACTAAAACATATTCTAGTAAATGGGCGATTTGTATTCTGGGCGAATACACAGCAAGTGGATCCTTTTATAGCTCCTTTGAATAAAATATTAGAGTTTTTAACGGACTTATTCCATCAGGGTGCTTCTCCTGCTACACTAAGAGTTCAATTGGCTGCCATTTCAAATTTCCATGTGGAAGAATGTGGGGCTCCTGTTATGGCCCACAGACTTTGTAAAGCCTTTTAAAAGGGGTTTTCATATTAGACCACCAGTCAGATCTCCTACGTCACCTTGGAGTCTAAACTTGTTGTTATCTAAATTAATGTTGCCCCCCCTTTGAACCAGCCTCCTCTTGCCCATTAAAATTTTTGTCCTGGAAGACTCTCTTTTTGGTAGCCATTACTTCCGCTAGGCGAGTATCTGAACTTCAGGCTCTCTCCATCAAGCACCCTTATTTGATCTTTCACTCTGACAGAGTTTCTCTTCGAACTAATTCATCCTTCCTCCCTAAAGTGTGTTCTATTAACAATATTAATCAGTCCATTGAATTACCCACCTTCTTCAAAAATCACTCCAACAAAATGGAGTATATGTTGCACAAATTAGATGTTCACAGACAACTAAGATTTTACTTGGATAGAACAAAAGATCACAGAAAAACTGATCAACTTTTTGTGGCCTTTGCTGATGGCAGGAAAGGACTAGCGGTTACCAAAAGAACTCTTTCTAAGTGGCTAACGGATTGTATAATCTATGTCTATGATTCCTCAAATCTAACTCTCTTACACAAACCCAAAGGACATTCCACAAGGTCAGTGTCTACATCTCTGGCTCATGCAGCCCGCCTACCACTAGACGCTATTTGTGCGGCTGCTACTTGGTCTAAGCCACATACATTCATTTCTCATTATAAGGTAGACAAGGCTTCTAGGGACAGGGCAACCTTTGGTTCCACTGTGCTCAAGAACGTCCTTCCGTGAGATTCCTCAGGAACAAGGAGCTAGGGACGCTACCCATGTGTAAGAACAAACGGCGAGATTGAACACTTTCACATATAGAAGTTATGTCGTTACCATAACGTTCCATGTGGAGTGTTCATCTCGCCTTTGTTCTTACATTCCCACCCTCCCGCCCTTAAGAAGAACATTCTTTTTGATGCCTGGCCGGGAGCATTCTGCTTCTGCTTTGCAGATGTTGTGTACATAGTTGGCATGTATATATATATGTCTATGTGTCTTTTTATATATAGTTATATATAGACTCTTAGTTCTGTGCATATGTGATGTAAGCATGAATGTGCTCTCTCTAGAGACTGGTTTGCTTGCAAACTAGATCTGAGGTAAAGGCAGAGGGGGATTGTGGGTATTAGATTGTCTCGAGCTTCTTCTCGATGCAGAGCTTGCAAGCGGCCGGCACGGAGCCGAGGATCGGCTCCGAACCCATGTGTAAGAACAAAGGCGAGATGAACACTCCACATGGAACGTTATGCTAAGGACATAACTTCTATTTATCCTCTTCTGACCGGTATAATTTCAGCTATTTTTGTTGGTTGAAGTAGGTTTTGACATGCAGAAGTTGACTTACCAAGTGCTGATTCTCTACAAGTCAGTGTTTTAAAATAGTCATATACACACACAATATCGTATGCCCTTCTTTCTTCTTCTACTCATCCTTTAAAATATGAATACACTGAATATGCTATATTGACTTTATACATTGCACACGTAAGTAAGGGTGTTTCATTCTTAGAACACTTTTAAATTTTACATTGCTAGCACAATTTACTTTTAATACTGTCAATCTATGTACCTACTGCGGTGGTGGTGCTGCGGTAGCGTTGTCGCCTTACAGTTAAACGTTGCTCATTCCATTCTCAGTTAGAGCGTCTTCTGTGTGACGACATGTGTGAATGGGCGTTCCTTCGTTGAAGGGTTTACGTTAGGCCCGGCAAGTCAGCACGTAAAAATCTACTGTCAATCATTAGTGGACCGGAGTTCCGCTGTGGCAACCCCTAGCTGGGAAAAGCCGAAAGACACAAACTGTCAGTCGATGTACCTAGCTTACCGATTAGGGGCAAGCATGATCGGTTCAGTTACAATCACTATTAGAAAATCCATCAGCACATGATATTAGTCATCCTCTGTTATCTTTCACATTTCAATCAACTTTCTGGCACATGAGCATCACAGGCTTTGGCATACATGCTTCTATTATCACAGGCACTGTCTCCATCTGCTTTTGAAATTATTACAGAAGTAACTCTTAACTTCACTAGAGTTTGCAAATATCAAGACACCTGGGGAACAAACCTTAAAAAACAGCTGAAAAGTGCAGCCTATACTTTAAATCACATTTTTTACAGTCTTTAATAATTGCTACAAACTGCAGCCTCTGATAAAAAGTTACAGCAGAAAAATCATGATTCACATACACCACTCAACCCCATCACTATAAATGTTATTCTTAGTTGCCATAGCACCCATGGTATGTGCTCCTTCTTGTATGTAGATAAAACTTGTGACACAATGATTCCTTGGTTTATCGTTCATTATTTCAATTATAGACACTGGAAAACCCATCACCTTCTGACCCCCAGTGATGGCATTGTTAACACTGTTCATTGAAAAGTTTTAGTTTGCACAAAAAAACTATTAACTCTGATCACTGACTCAGTGACATAAACCCAAGATGACTGTCTTCGACTAGTAACACAAGTGGGGGAGGGATTGATTGGATGGTTAAGGGGGGGGGGTAGCTTATGCCTGTCATTTCAAGTGCTTTTTTCACTTTTGAAAATATTCCCTATCCAGAAACCTGGACTATCTTGGGTAAAGGTGTGATGCAGTTGAAGGATGAGGAAGCTACAATTTGGAAGCTGAACTACAAGTTCCAAATTACCTGACCATGACTCTGGCCCCTGCCTACCCTGTTTGCAGAATTCTGTACAGTTTGTAAGATTATGTTAAGTGTGTGTATCCATGGCAACTTAGTGGTATGCAAAGTGGATGTCTGAATGATGACAGACTAAAAACAGCTCTGGTCCAAAGGTAAGCTTACTCTGCCCTGAGCGTAACTGTTCTGACTTAATGAAGGTTAATTTATAACAAATATTTTAACCTGTAAGTATATTGCAAACATAATGTTAAAGAATCATCAAAGTAAAATAGGGAACTACAGCTGGAGTTGGGATAATAAGTTTACACCCACTAGAATCAATAAAAGTTCAGGGAGACACTCAACATTAGACTGGATTCTTACAAACTAACCAAAAAAAACTGCCAAAACTAGGCTTCCTCTCAGCTAGTGTAAGTGACCACAAACCAGTTTATGCCATTAGAACCCAAGATAACTTAGATAAATATATTATCGATAATCTAATATGAAATACAACCAATTTTAGCAAAGTTATTTTAAATGAAACTCTAAAACAATATAACTGGAATGTACTTGGAACAATGCCACTAGATACTGCTATAGAAGACTTTAATAACATGTTCTTACAAACCATAAATAATCTCGCAATAGTACATAATAAAAGAATAAGTCTGACTCCACACCATGGCTAAAGAAAGAAAAAAAACTCACTCATGATAAAAATGGATAAAATCTGATAATATTGTTATAAAGATAGAACTCAAAATGCCTTCCAGCAATTTAGACATCTTGGAAAGCTTGCAAAATTCCATGTCTAACAGGACAAACAAAATATACTATACCAATCTACCAGACAAACATCAAAACAGACCAAAACTTTTTTGGTCATCACTGAATAATCTACTCCACTCTGACAATACCACCACTGCCTCACCAAAAACAGACAAAATGACAGACTTTATCCCCAGACAGTTTAATTCCTACTTTATGCAATCAATATTATATCTCCATCTCTCTCTACCTTTGTCCAACTAAAACCATCCATAGCTCTACAGTTTTAGTCCAGTACCCACCTCGCTTATAATGAAGTTGCTCCTTAAACTAAAAACTACTTCCATAGCTGTAGACAATCTACCATTAGACTACCTAAAAATGGCTACAGAAGTCATAGCCTTTCCTATGTCCATACTAATTAATAGGTTCATAGCAGAAAGATACGTCCCATCACTGTGGAAAAATCCTACATCATACCACTGCACAAAGTTGGCACATCTGCAGAGTTTAATAACTACAGACCAATAGTGACTCTCTCCCATCCCTATCCATAATATTAGAGAAATGCATGCATATGCAGCTGATGCAATACCTAACCTCAAATAACTGGCTGTCAGAAAGGCAGCATGTATTTAGACCCCAGCACAACACCAGTACTGCTCCACTACATTTTGCCAATATAATAAACCAACATAGAAATGATAGTCTGCTTGTGTCCACCATGTTCTTAGACTTTTCAAAGACAATTGATACTGTCTCACACCAGCAACTGGTCATCCGACTCTCCTCAACAGGACCTTCACAATACTCCTTCTCATGGTTTCTCATTACCTATCTGGAAGGCAACAAGCCATTAAATGGCAACAAACCTACTCATCCTTTCATCCAGTTGCTACAAGTGTCCCTCAGAGCTCTATCCTGGGTCCTCTCCTATTTAATATATTTATTAATGACCTTCACACCTCCCCTCACCATGTTAGTTTAGTTCAGTATGCAGACGACTCAGCATTAATATGTGCAGCCTCAGCAATAAATAAGCTCCAAGACATTTACCAAAAATCTTTCTTCTTTGCAGAAACTTGGCTCAAAGAATCCAATCTCCTATTTAACCCCAAGAAAAGTAAGTTAATGCTTTTTACCTCAAAAAGTTGCCAAAGTGAAAAGCAATCTTTTTTATCATAAAGTCAGCAAATAATACTGTAACTGAAACTGTAAATCACAGTAAACTTCTAAGTGTTATAATAGATGACAATCTCAAATATGACCAGCATATACTGCACACCATTAAATCTACACACCAGAAACTAGGCTCCCTTTATAGGATCAATGGATTTCTTACAGATACTGCAAGACAAACTCTAGCCACCACCTTCTTATTGCCAACTCTTTTATTCACTATTCCTATCCTAACTAACTTAAACAATATTCTGAGAAAGAAATTTGCCTCCTGCTACAATAAAATAGCTAAATTTGCCACCAGTCTCCCTTTTAGGATCGACCATTTTCATAGCTTAAAGCAATTATGATGGCTTAAACTACACAACTACCTAACATATTCACAACTAATTACATCACATAAACTCATTCATTATCCAGAAAAAAATTCCCTGTACTGATCTTATTACTGCCCTACTGTCCAGTAAAGGACCTCCATTTTCTTAACAAATTCTTACTACTCACAAATAAGTCAAATAATGTATCAGGAGACTTACTGTACTCCCAGTACGTTGCTAAACTCTGAAAAAGTATCCCCACACAAATAAAACTCTCTGACAAACTTAATAGTTTTAAACCACTGCTTAAACAACAACTTAACCACTCCTGGTCCTACACATGCTCATCACCAGGTTAAGACTTTGTATTCACTGTACAAAACTCTCCAAATACTCTCCTTAAGCAGAATACTCTCAACCTCTCAGTGAAATGACAACATTTTTTTACATAACTGCTGTCTGTACAATCCATCAAGTTGCACGTGGGCTTTCTCTTTAATAATTTCCACCTCTGTAAAATATTAGAATGCATAAATGTAACTACTGTTTTTGTATAAATGTAAATAGAAATGTAAATATTCTGTGTTTAACTGGAACTTAGTATAATGTGATGTAAACAAATGAAGCTTTTCTTCCCAGGCCTCCTCTGAAAATGGACATTACCCAGTCGGACTTTCCCAGTAAACAAAGACAAATAAATAAATAAATTCATAAGTTCTGGTTTGACTCTCCTCTTGTCTTGCACTCTCAGCTTTATCCTGAAACAAGAGAAATTATCAGCGTAGTAGAAAATGTCCTGGTTATCATTTTTATAACTTTGTGAGTGACTCTACTAAATTAAATTATTTTATTTTTAAACTCACAAATGTTCATTATTTAGGTTTCCATGAATAATACAAATCCCAAATGCAATCCACACACAAGGTAAATTTCCATTTTGATCTGGCAGCCGACCATGTTATTGCAAGTATATCATTCCTTTTACTTCAGTTAGCAGACAGAGTGGCCTAAACCCAGAAAGTTCAGCTTCTCTATCCTATACCTATATTTAACACTAGCATGGCATAAATTCAAAATAAAGACACACTTAATTAACAAAATTACAACATGAGTTAAACTAATTAAGAAATACATAATTAAGTTATGACTGGCACAATCAGTTCCAACGTGAAGCCTATAACCTAATTACCCTATTTATTATGGGGGGAAGGGTCAAGTTCATTATCTTTCTTGTGCAAGCTCATGCACCCTTTAAATCTCCAGGTAAGTAAGCCCAGGAAGCCACCTCTTAACAACCCTTTTCCCAATCTCTGTTCTTTTCTGACCCTCCCTTATTTGGTCATCAATGTTTATCACCTCCTGCTTATTTGGCATTATCAGTGATTTCCACCTCATATGTGATAGCACTAACACCACTAACAGTCCCCTCTAGGAGGTCATTAACTCCAAATTAGGTCAGTATTCCAGTAATACACTTTCTGTAAGTAATTCAGTTTTATCCTACATTATCCCTCTCCCCTGAAAACTATGTCCCTGATGGTGACTTTAAACGTCTTCCAGAGCTGGGCAGGACCAGACAACATTTCTCCAATCGCCTGATCCAGAGATTTCCATCTATAACAGTTTCCAACAGGTTCCATTCTCTGTTGGGTACATCCTGCTATGCCTCCATGCAGTGTAAATGTTCTTATGGAGACACTTCCAGGCAAAAATTCTACATTTTCTGTGACTGAAAGCTATTAGTGTTTATATTTCCTGCCGTTGCCTAGGTGAAATCTGGATCCCCAGTAATTGTTCCCAGGCTACATAATTCTGTCTTTTAAATGTTCTTTAATTGTTTCCTCTTCCTTTTTTATTAAGGTATGAGACTGGGCTTTTCTTAGGCTATTCATTACGTTTACAACTATCCAATGAATTGCTGTAGGTAAGTCTTCAGGTCTGGTGATTCCCGCCTAGTTTTTTTCAAAACTCCCATAAGGTGATTAAACTTGGGCCTAAAATTACTCGGTAATTCAAATTCTTCCCTGATACTCTCCCAGGTGGCTTTATCATGAATTCTCAATAACTGTTCCAATATTTTATCTGGGTGACCTTCTGATTCCAGTTCCAAGCAACTGTGCCTAGTAACCTATCCCATGGTGTGTAACTTATCAGTAACATAGCTTTGTCACCAGATTACTAAATCCCCTTGGGAGAATGCACATTGCAAGGCACTCCCATTTCTGGGAGTAGATCCGGCATATTAGGTGGGTGAGACACATTCCAAAGTATTTCCAGTAAGTCCTTACTGGTCATCAGTTTACACTGCTGTGTAATCATTTCCTTCCATACTGATTTATAATATTGGTTCTGACATTTAGTATAATACTATAGTCTAAGGGCCCATATATTTATCTATATTCATGACAGCTAAGCCACCCATATGTCCTGGCAGCATTAGTTTATCCCAGGCCACTCTAGGCCATTCACCATTCCAAAGGAAGTCTCTCATGCAGTTATGCAATTTAACCATAACAGGCTTAGATGGACTAGACCAAAATGATTGACCTAAATACAGCAGGTGTGGAAGAATGTGTCATTTGAGGATCTATACCTGGTGATCGAGCTCCAAGTTTGAAACCCTGCATCTCAACAGTGGATATTTTACCTGGTTCAGTATAGCTAAGTATGATTCTTCTATAGAGACCTTGTAAGTTTTAGATAAACAAACACCAAGATATTTTAAATTTATCATGAGTTTTAACGTTATATTGTGCTTCCAGAAAATCTCCAGTTATGGTGAATTTACAGCTAAGGTTATTGTTTTGTATATATTAATTTTGTAGCCACAGTTTGCTAAAACAATTTAGTATATTCACCAATATAGCTAAGATATCTCTAGGATTATTATTTAGTTAATTGATTAAGTCATTATTTTGTTTATCAGAGTAGTACACTGATCACAGTCAACCATATGCAGCACTCCTCCAGTGAAGAAATTCACAAACAAATAAAACAGAACAAATTCAAAAAAGAAAACAATCACAGAAGGTAATCTCATAGACAAATGATACAATACATAAATAGTAACAAAGTAGAAAAATAAAAAAATATTTTTTGTAGTAAATATAAGAGGGAAGCAGCAGGTGAAAACAAAGGGTCAAACTAACAGTGAAGTAAGAGAGGATGTAGCTAGGTTAAATGCCCAGTGAAAAAGCAGTTAAAGTCAGATTTTTGATAGAGGTGTCTGTTGAGTTGAGCTCTGAACATGGGGAAAGAGGAGTCTTCTTTTAGGTGTCCATGGGGGGGGGGGGGAGGTTGCCAGAGTATGGCTGCAAGAATGAAGAAGGAATGGTTGGTATACTGCAGTTTATTCTGGTGTGTCTGGAGTGAGGGGAGTTAATTGGGAGAGGTTGTGGAGGTTGTAGGGGGTGATTTTATTATGGAGTTTGGCTGCAAGAAGTGGGACGGCACCTGGTTGTGGCAGTATGAAGAGACCCTAGGAGCAGCACAGCTCTGTAGGAGACTGGTAGTCATGAGGCTTCCAAGAGGGTGATGCAGTGTTGTTCCTGAGGGAGGAATTGAAATGAATTAGCAGATTTTGCTTTCAATGGACTGTAGAGTGTATCAGGTTTTTTCATAGGCTATGGCTATGATGGGGAGCCCATATTCACAGACTCCTTTGCCTATTGCAGCTCTCTGGTCTGGACAGAAAGAGATATATTTTCCTGGACCAGAATAAAAGTTAACTGAATCTTTTTCTTGAGGTTTACAGTGTAGATTTGGAAGTTAAATGACTGGTCTAGCCATTAACCTAAGAATTTAAAGGATGTGGTTGTTTCTGTTTGGGAACCATTGAGATCTGCAATGTTGAGATCTGAGATTCCAAATATCATACTTTTTGTTTTGGAAGGGTTTAGGAGTAGCTTATTGTTATTTAGACAAGAATTAAGGGAATGGGATTTAGACTGAAGTGGGGTTTGAATATTTGAATGTGAGGGTCTGGACTGAAGAATAACCATGTCATCTGCATAAACAGTGATAGTTAGGTTAGGCAAATCAGAGGGTAGTTTGTTAATAAAGATTGAAAACAGCAGTGGGTTAAGTATGTATCCATGTGGCTCTATGCTTGTAAGGGGTGCTGAAGGGGAAAGGGATGAGTCTATTTTTCTTACTCTGAAATACCTATTTGTTAAGAAATGTTGGAAACAGTGTTGGGGCTAACCTGATTTCTTGGATAGAGTGAAAGAGCAGGAAGTGGTCAATAGGATCAAAAGTTTAAGTAATGTCAGTGATGACAGCTTCTGAAACATTATCTTTATCCACGTGGAGAAGTATATCATCTCTAAGTGGCCATAGTGCTGTCATTGTGCTCTGGCCTATCCGGAATCCATGCTGTTTAAGAGTGAGGAGGTGGTACTGCTGGATGTACATGGGCAGTTGTTTGTAGATTAGATTTTCATCTAGTCTCCCTAAGGGTGATGGAGATAGGCTAGAACTGGGACTCATTTTCTGGCTGAAGCTGTTTGAGAAGGGTTTAACAAAAGCAGTTTTCTAAATGTCTGTCATTGTATTTTGAGTTAAGCAAATATAAATAAGAAGCGTAGCCAGGATGTATCTCCATAGTGATATGAACCAAGGGAGTAGGCTGTCTGCACCAGGTGATGCATCCAGGAGTATGTTTTCAGTTAAGAGATCAAGGTTATTGTGGGTAATTTTCTTAAATTCAAAGAGGGGGATAAAATGAGGGTGGCTTGGGAATTTGGGGAATGAGTTAGTGGTCATGGTACTAGGTAGGTGGTTAAATTCCTTGATAAAATCAGAGGGTGAGAGTTGGCCTTAGAGGTCAGGATGTTGATAGAAGTTTTTAGCTTGTGAGGAGATTTACTTCTCACAGGGAAAGTATAATGTCATCTACAGAAAGTGACAATTTAAGAGTTAGCTGCCCCAGAGGAGCCTAACAATCACAAACCAACTTATTTGCTCTGCCAGATGTTCCAAGTATATTGTAAATAACAGGAGAGAGAAGACAACCCTAGCATGTTCCCCACATGATTGTTATTGATTGAGACAAAGCAGTCACCATGTTTACTCCAGCCATACAGGTCTTATAGAAAGCTCTCAGTAGAAAAATCCATTATCCAGGTATGCCCACTCTCTCTGGTATTTCAAATAGAAAAGGCCATTTGATACAACTGAATGCCATCTCAATGTCTAAGCTAAGTATGAATGTTGGGACCTTCTGCTTATTAGCCTCTTGTATAATCAGGGGGGCACGGATAATATTATTGAATGTTCTCCTTTACTTTATAACACTACAGCAATCTGTGTAAATTAAGCTAGACATATAGGTGTTTAGACACTTATCCAATAAAGTGATGAATACCTTATTATCATGATTTAGAATAGTTATATAGTGATATGGGTTTGGTAATCTGGGATCTTTACCTTCCTTATGAATCTTTACAATAACTTCTTGCTTCCAACTCTCAGGTACTTCTCCTCTTTGCAATACTTCATTCAAATGGTTGGTAAACAATTGAAATATCTCTGGACCTCCCAACTTCCATACTGATATTGGTACACCAAATCAACCTGGAGTTTTGCCTAAGGCATGCACACTTAGTACATCCTGTACTTCCTCCCTAGAAATTTCCCTAGATCATGACTCTTGCTGATCGGAAGTTAGTCTACGTAGCTCTACAGCCTCCCAGTAACTCCTTATTTGTGCTGGCATTTCTGGTCCTAGCATCTGTGTAGAGTATATTACCTGATATGAATTCCTAAACACTTCAAATATTTCTGCTGTTGTATGCTTCACTTGATGTGAGCTTTCCACAATCTTTTCCTGAACTGTTGCTCAATGCTTCCTTACCTTAAACTACCCGCCAGTGGCCTTATACTCCAAGAGGACTTTACTGCATACTTGTCTCTTAAAACATTTAGACAAAACAATTTTCTTCTATCTTCCATCTGGAGCATCTCTGATACTTACTCTCTTAATTGCAGTTCCTTAGCCTGGGAGAGATTAGGCAGCCCCTTTTGCAAATTTAGTATTTTAGCTGGCATGGGCTCTCTTTTGCATTGCTCAGTTGCCTTCATAGCCATGAAGTAGTTTTGAAACTACACTTTCAAGAGTTTTTAAAATCCTCCAATGATTAGAAGACATCAGGCCCCAGTCGTTGCTTGTCTGGACTAGAACTTCCTGGACTCATTTCCTAAAGGACGCAAGTTTGAGGTGAAACATGGGAAATCTCCATTGTCATTCAACAGGACCAGCCTGGTGTAGGAGGAATGAAGACTCAATATAGGTATGATCAGAGAAAAGAACAGAGCCAACATATAACTTGTTAACTCTGCTTTGATGCTCATGAGATACTATCACCTTGTCTATCCTCAACCAGTACCTATACAGAGCTGAATAACAGGTATATGACATAGGGTGTTCAGGTTGCAGTCTCCTTGCAGCATCCACCAAACTCATCACATCAAGGAATTTCTTACACTTCCTGTCTATATTAGTCATTTTGACCCTTCCATCCCCCCTCAGTCTCATCAAAAATCAAGTTCCAGTCACCCACTATTATTACCACTCCTTCACTAAAATGCAGCATTTCTAATAACATTTGCCTAACTAATACAGGAGAAGTTCCAGCGAGGGGGTTACCAAAAACAGATTGCTGACACAAAAAACCTTCCCAGGTTGTCCTGCAATACATTCACAGTCAACAGGGGAAGATTCTGCCTCTTCAAGGTTATCACACCATGTCTCCTCCACCTGTCATAAACTGACTGCCAATTAAATAGTAACCTGTCATGGAGAGCTTATTATGCTCAGTTATCCCCAGGTGTGTTTCTTACATTGTCACCAAATCAGACCTCAGCCTTTACAGCATACTGTAAGCACATGTTTTTTTTTTTTTTTTTTTTTTGGTGTAGTCAAACCATTGACTTTTCATGCTAGTAATATACAGCTGTGCAAATCATTCTAATAGTAAAGAAAACCTCACTAAATGTCCAGGGAACCCCACTCCCTATCATATACAACCCCTAACCTGTTTACTAGCATCTTTGTGTCTGCCTGTGCAAATACTTGTATCCAGTGTCTTAATTTTAGCAAAGTGAATACCATGTTAAGGGAACTGGCCTTCAATAAACTGCACTTAATCTCATAAAATAAAATTCCACTCTGAACCCTCTTCCCCCAGCCAGACAAAAAAATTGAACTTGTGCTGATATAGAACATTAAAATCAAGATATTGTTAATTATATACAAACATTCTAGTTTAATATTTATCCACAGTAAGAGCAGCTGCTCAAAATTTGGACTGATCACAGGGTCCCACCCCATCTCCATGATGACTGCCATTGTTTGGCTGAGAGACTCTGCATAACCAGCTCCAGGTGAATATATGTTTTAAAAAAAGCCTGGACTATTAGCTATCCAACAACATAATATTTCTTTAACAAAAGCTCTATTCTGGCCACCTATGGCACCGACACTAAATAGTGCTTTGAAACTATGGCAAGGTTTTCTGACTGATGAAAGCTTAGATAATAACCACAGTTAGTCAGTCATTGCAGAGATACAATAATAACACATTTCAAAATGTAACGTCTAAAACCTGTACCTCATATGTAGGCACAGGGTCTCTGAGGTCCTGACTTCAGCATGGCAGATATCCAATCATCACAAGACCCTGTTGATAGGGCAAACATTGCATACTCAGTGCTGCCATTATATTTTAAAAAAGTTACGTATCACTCAACCACTTATTTAAAGATTGAACTATATACACACAAGGATACTGATTACAAAAGTAAACAAGCACTCTGCAATGGTTACATCATGTGTTCAACCAAACAAAAGTATCATTCCATCTGAGTTTGCTTCCTAGTTAAAACCCTCAGTGACAGTATTTACTGATTACCAACCTACATAAAAGAAACAGCTAAAGTCTCCAGAGCCCACATTCAGTTGTTGCTAGAATACAGTCTGCTGCTTACTCTTATCTTCTAACATTGCCTCAAACTTTAAGTCATGGCTGCATACATCTTAAAGCCTGAGGATAATGTTACATTCTGTTTACGAGCATGTAAGGCTAAATTTGGCAGATCACTACTCACCTCTACCATTTTACTTTGCCTGGGCCAGTTGTAACTACTTCCAGTGTTTCGTAATTCTGATCAAAACTGTGGGTACCACCTGAAAATAATATCTTACGTGCAGCAGGGTACAAACCATCTAAATTTTAGCTTCTACTGCCTACATTTTTACATAATAGGGTAGCATTCAGCCTGTTTACCTCTCATATTGGTCAAAAAGTCTTGTTCAACAAGAATTATGACACCTTCATACATTAACCACTCGGTTAGTTTCCATAATTGTACAAGGCTACTTCCATTTAGATTCTGTGGGGCAAATTACACTATAATATGCAAAGGGGTCTTCCTATTGCCTGCTGCTGGGGTCCATGGGGATCTGTGAGCCTTTTCTGCCACTAGTTCCTCTTTCTTCATCCCAGTCCATTCTGGAAGAATACTTATAAACAATTTACAGTCTCTGCATTCTAACCCTTCTGGGATGCCCAGGAACCCGATATTCTTCCTGTGGGCTCAGTCCTCTTGATCTTCTAGTAGTGCAGTCATAAGATCCAACCTAGCCTCACTAATAGATACCCTGGCTTTAAAAACCTTGGTTAGCGACTTGATTGCATCCGAGTGCTCGTTCACTGCTTCAGTAATTTCTTTAAACTGGAAATAAATTTCCTTTATGTAGGAGTCTCCTTTATCATTTATCTTTTGCAGCTATTTATGTATCATTACTAATGTAACTTCTGGCTTTGCTGGTTTCAGTGGCTGCATGGCTGATTGCTGCAAAGACCCTGGACCCTCTTATCATGCTGCCCATGAAGCTAGTATTTGCTGTTTTCCTTTTGATTACATTTTCTGCTGCTCTTTCAAATAGTTGGCTTTCATAGTAACCGATGTGCCAAGGCCATATAACCCTTAGATAACAGTTAAACACTGGCTGACTTTGAATAACTATTCCACTATTTAAAACGCACTACTGGAGCACAGTCTAAAAGACGTTAGTAACAACTGGGCCACACTAGAAGTCCCTTCCCTACTGTATTAAATTCTTGATGACCTGTATGTCTGTTGAGCTGTGAAAAAAAAGTTATGGAGGAGTTAGTAACCTTTTCTAAAATGGCTAGAGTGACACTGAAGATCCTACTAGTACTTATCATCACATCTTTATAAGGGTTCAGATTCACAGTGATAGGTCCTGCTTAGTATTTCTCAATATATTTTTCTTAAAGGTTAAAGGACTATAATACATCTATTATGCTTTAGGACCATATTGCAAAGGCAACTGACATGGGCTTGCAGATAGATGTAATATATATTGACCCTTGCAAACCTTCGAGTCAATTAACCATCAAACATTACTGAGAAAAACGTAACCTGGTTATTCTCTACTGTGTTGAATGAAAGGCTGGCTTTTGAACAGATTGTGGAGTCCAAAGATTAATAATATGAGATAAGTGACTCCAGCTTTATATGTAGTGTTTACAATGGATGGCTTGCTGTTTAACATATGTAAGAGTGATTTTGAGTTGCCTAAAATGCTTATTTTTATTAAACATGCTGCCAAGTTTAAAATGGCAAAATTAGTAGTAACATTACATAATAAACAAGGCTATGAAGTCATGCAAAATTGTTTTGGAAAATGTCAATGAATGAGCTGTAGAGAATTACATAATAGTCAACAAGGAGAATTCAGTTTCTATGTTTTTTTAACAAAATGTTTAACTCATACAGTCAAAATGGGAACATTTAAGTAAAACTGATATGTATAAAGACATTCCCCATGATTCAAGAAGCTCGGCGGAAGGACGGTTTTAGCCTTGCACCGAGCAACCTCACTACAGACGGGGCAGCAGCGCCATATGAATATGTATGAAAGCGCACCGCCGCAACCTTGACGTGCACAGGAAACGTTTGCGAGTGCAGGGGGTGTGTACAAGTGCTCAACAGAGGCGTAAACATGCCCCGACACTTGCAAAACCTACTATGCCTACTAGTAGAGCCCACCCCTAATAGTAAGTCAGTAATTCAGTGTCCATGGATACTGAAATGTATGCTAAGTATACAAGAGTGTCCACAAACAGTGAAATACACTTGAAGTAGTAAACACACAAGCACATAATAGAATGATGAGCCCTGTCCCTAGAACTTTCACAAATAGATTACCTGTCCCTGTGTCCCTATTATACATTTGAATGCTGTAATATCGAAGGCGTAAGCAAAGTGCAGCATGTCTGCACGTCGCTGCCCTCTTCCAGGTGTAGCTTACATATAATATTCATTCAAATAGAGAAAAACATGCGGAATCAACATGTCAAAAGTGTAGTGTTTAGAACATCTGCCTAACAAACAGGCATTCACGGTTTGAGCCCAACAGTAGCACATATCATTCTCCATGTGGATTGAATGTCGTTTTGCCCTAAAACTGACATAAGAGTATTGCATGAGATATTTAAACTTAAATATCATTCAAGCAAAGTGGCACTGTCATAATGAATAAGGTACTAGTAAGCAGATGTAAGCACAAACAAGCAGCAGTAAACACATATAGGTACCAGTAAGCAAGTCTGAGTGCACATGCGTGGGTCTAAGCAATGCCCAGCATAGGAAATGTATATAAGTATATACCGATATAGAATATATATATATATATATATATATATATATATATATATATATATATATATATATATATATATATCTATATATATATATATATATATATATATATATCCATCTATCTATGAAGAAAGAACGACATAACAATAAAGCATACAAAAGGAATGAGAAGGGAATTAACAGCAACCCCAGTATTATATAGCGCTGTCAGCGTATGTCATATCCAGCTGGGCAGGAGTGAGCAAAGCACTGCTACTCACACCACAGACAGGATATTACCAGTGGGAGTAACATTGTTGATTTGCTAAGTCTACTTTACACACAGAGGGTAGTCCCTGGTGGGACTATCCAAAAATTATATAGACCATTTGTCCTTCCAACCATTACACAAGCAAGGGCAGGTATGTTCAAGGACTAAGTGGTGGGAGAGCCTGAGAATACATGGGGTGGGACAACATACGTGTAGGACCCCTAACGCTCTGGATAGGGCAATGTGTGGAGGTGTGTCATGGCTGTGATATCAAGTGGACAATGGAAGGTATGCGTGTATTTTGAACACGGGTGGGGTGGAGGAACTTTGGGTATGAAATTATGGAGCCAGGCATGCCATGGTTGGATAGCTCAGTTCTAATTGGACTGCCCCGTGAAGGTCAGCGAGTTCGTTATAGGTATTTATGCATACACACATGCAGACATCAATATGTAGAAGTACATTCTCTGTAACACATGCATTCCATTTGCAGACATAAATAACATGAATGTGCACTTACAAACCTCGACAGTAGATAGAATAATAGGCTGTGCAGAAGAGGGACTGGACGAAACTGCTAAAACGCAGAAGTGTGTACAATGTCCAAAGTCAGTGCTATGCTGACAATAATCAAATGTGAGGACTTCCCCACACATGGAATCATTCCTGTGATCTGCCTGCTATAGCAACGCCAATTACTAAACTGGTCTACTTGTAAAAGAAATACACCGAACACATACATAATTAGGCTCTCATGTGTAACATATGCATTATCACATAGTCATACATATTAATTAATTGTAGTGTCATGTTAATGGGAGTAAGGATGTAATGAGGTATAGAGTCTAATCTTGACATAAACACATGTGTGTCCCATGTGGGATAGCCCAAAAATTGTGACTAGTATTCTTTTGGTCGCTCACATCACCAATGCTTGTGAACTAAACATTTGGGAGGTCTGAGGATAGGTGGAGTGAGTCAACCGATGGGATGGGTCAATAGTTATAGGGAGTGGCCAATGTGCAGTGGTGTGGATACACCGCGAATCTGACTGGAGAATGGATGACAGCTATGTTAGGGAGGCATTGGGGTGTGGGTTTAGGGAACCAGGAGCCATGGGTATATGGATATATATGCAAATGAAGCAGCACAGCAATAGTGCATTGGTTAGAGCAACCCCCTAACGAACAGACATTCATGTACCGAATCTCACTGTATCACATACCAATTACCATCGGTAATCTGTACATGAACATATTGCGACATCTGTCCAGTGTATAACCTGCAAAATATCAATTAAAAGATAACTGGAGTGAAGTGTCAGTGTCATAATGAATAAGAGACTAGTAAGCAGGTCAAGCATACATAAACACCAGTACGCATGTGTAAGTGCATTTGCACGGGGTATTTATTGCTTTACAGACACACACACACACACACACACACACACACATATATATATATATATATATATATATATATATATATATATATATATATATATATATATATATAAATAAATAGACATATATATATATATATATATATATATATATATATGTATTTATAGATATATATATATATATATATGTATATATACAGTTCCAGACATTTACATATCTAGATATATATATATATATATATATATATATATATATATATATATATATATATATATATATATATATATATATATATATATATATATAGGTTCCATACACTAGATCAAATTTTCACTAATTCGAAATAGTGCATGGAATGCTCACTGCAGAGAAAGTGCACTTAATTGAAAGTGCACTTAAGTGAAGTTTAGTACAACATACGGGTGTAGTACTGAACTTCCGAGCAGTACTCACAGACCTTAGGGTTAGGGCACGGGTCATAGTAAGGGGATAGCCCTATGGGCTATCCTCTTACCATGACCCGTGCCCTAAGGTCCGTGATGACTGCAGTGCAGTGAAGGACATAGCAATGTCCTCCACTACGGTGCGATAGTCACGAACCTTAGGGTTAGGGCATGGGTTAGGGTAAGGAGATAGCTTTATTAACTATCCCCTTCCCCTAACTTGTGCCCTAACCCTAAGGTCCATGACTATCGCACCATAGTGGAGGACATAGCTTCTTTTTTATGTCCTCCACTGTGCTGTGGTGTTTTCGGTGAATTGCACTTACACAAAAGTTCACTTTCATTAAAGTGAACTTTCACAGAACTGAGGCTTCCTATTACAAGTTCGAAGTAGTGAACTTTAGTTCTTGTAATATATATATGTGTGTGTGTGTGTGTGTGTGTGTGTGTGTGTGTGTGTGTGTGTGTGTGTGTGTGTGTGTGTGTGTGTGTGTGTGTGCATGTATACACAGATATACAGCTATGATAGGAAACAGCACACAAGAATGACATATGTTCACAGGCTATGCCAATGGAAGTGAGGATCCCAAGCAACAAACATGAAACACGTAGCATGCCCTTCAACTCCCCCCAGCCGGACACAGGAAACATACACGCAGACACTGTAATGAGTCCACTGCTCCCCAGACCACAGGCAGGATGCAACCATGGGGGTACACAGTCCACCCGTGAATTCTAATCTTGGAACACAGACTGTAGAGTCTCTTGCGGGACACCCCAAAAATTGTCAAGACCAAAAGAAGGTGATAGACCAGCCATTTTGGCCGCGGTATATACAGACTCGGAATACAAGGGTGGGAAACCCTGATGGCCGATGGGCCGAGACAATTGCATGAAATGGGTCCCGTGAAGTGGACAATGGGCAGCGTGTAGTGGTGTGTCCAGAACAGACCAGGACCCAGAGTAAGGATGGGTGCTGTTGAGGAGGCGAGGGTGGGGGAACTATGGGTTGCTACTTATGGATCTAGGTGTGCAAGTGTTGGCTGATATAGGCCTATATGGACAGCCCTAGGGATGTAAGCTAATGTGTTCATTGGGCAGAGGCATCGCCCAACGAGCAGCCACACCCACTACAAGTCCCACTGCAGCAAAGTGTAATCTATATGGCAAGGAACGGAATAACCAGATGTAGACGTATATATGTAGAGGTATGTGTGTGTATATCTACCCATAGCGACATAGAGATAAGCCTCTCCCTCTCCGTAGTACAAATGTATACATACAGAGACAGAATACAGATACATACCCACATATAAATATATACATATACAGACACCCATAGACCCATATGTTGTGATATATATATATATATATATATATATATATATATATATATATATATATATATATATATATATATACATATATATATATATATATATATATATATATATATATATATATATATATATATATATATATATATATATATATATATATATATATATATATATATATATATATATATATATATATATATATATATATATGTATATAGACATCAAAATATAAATATACATGTATGAATACATATACAGATATATCTGTATATAGTAATGTATATATATATATATATATATATATATATATATATATATATATGTGACTGTAAATATACACATGTATATAGCTAGGATATGATACAGCAGTTACGAGTAACATATGTTCACAGGCCGTGCATATGGGGGTGAGGGGTTCAATAAACAAATGTGTAACACGTAGCATCAACCCTCCCACCCCCACCACCAGCTAGGCCGGTGAGACATACAGACACACAATAAAGGTAAACACACCACTGCTTCCCAGACCACTGTCAGGATACTGCCAGTGGGAGAGACCTTACAGGACTAATCCTGAAACATAGACATTGATGTCCCTTGTGGGACACCAAAAATTAATGATCGGAGGCAGTCCCGGTAATGACTTATCAAACCAGCCCGTAGATGTACATGGACCATTAGGTTGTGCAAGCCTGATAACCCATGGGTCGACACAATGTACAAAATGTATCCCAACATGGGTAGAGTGGGCAGTGTGTAGTGGTGTGTTTATACCCCACCTGCACCCACAGTAAGGATGAGTGTTGTAGAGGAGAGGCAGGTGGGGGAACTATGGGTATGCAATTATGGGCCTAGGTGTGCAGGTGTTGGCTGGCAAAGACATATTAGGACTGCCCCGGGGATGTAAGTAATATTCCAAAATGGGCATAGCTGACACCCATACCTATCAACCCCTAAGAGCACATCCACTGGACAGGACATAAACCATTGGGGGAACAAATAGGGACCGTACCTCTGAACTGTTCCCGATTTCCAGGGACATCCCAGATTTTGACTCGGTTTCTAACTCTGCCCCACGTAATCCCTCCTAAAACTAGTGACATATGGAGGAAAGGTGGTGAATTACATGTAATGGATAACGACAACAATTAAGAGTTATAATTATTATTTACCTCAGACAATGTGTATAAATTCATATGCTCTGAGTCTGTCAATGTGTCATGTTAATAGCACCAATAATTTAAATGTGTCCCTGATGTTGTTATGCCGTGTCCCTGATTCAGTTTGTATATTTCCCCAGTCGTATGAGAGGTCTGATACCGACCGAAAGTACATATTCCACTGACAACCTTAGAAAGATGATAGCATATTAGGTATCCAGTAGCATGACTTGGCTGAAGGATGCGGGTTACAAAACCCAATTACTTGTTTGTATTGAAGAGTGTCAGTTCCCATGTATTAGCCAGATGGGTGCAGATTGTAAGAGGAACACACCAATGATATGAATCAAACTCTGGACAGACCGCGGATTGCATACAGTTGAACAGCATGATGTCGCCTAATGGGCAGCCATTCCTGATACTGTAGGCATGTAATCCGATGTAATAGGCATCACAAGATAATATCGTAGTCCTCACTCCCACGCAGGGGAGTGAGTGGCAGATGCAAACACCAAATGCAGTGCAGTTGCAAGTGTGGGAGCAAGCGGGTGTAAGCCTGTTTGGCTGCCAGTATGTGAGTTTTACACTGGTAAAGCAATGTAGAGGCTAACTGAGTGTAAGAAACTGTAACCAGAGGATAGCATTGCTTAGCACCATGCAAACCCACCCACACCCACTCACAACTGCTTTAATGTGCCTTAATCACACCGTATCCAATGGTCATGTTCTGGCCAGCAACAAGATAAACACCCTCTGCAAGGCTCGAAACCAGGACCCTGCATACACAGCTATTGTGATTTACCACTAAGCCATGGCAGATGCACAGACATCAGACCTTATCACAAACATATCATCCAGCACAGTCATTCAACAGTATAGGAAATGTATTCCATCATATATATGTATGTATGAGTGTTTATGGCCAGCATATAGATGCATATATATATATATATATATATATATATATATATATATATATATATATATATATATATATATATATATATAGATATACATATATCAGGAACATCCCAGGTGACAACAAAGCATTACAAAGGAATGAAAAGGGAAACACCAGCAATGCCTTTGTTATGTAATGGTGTCATCCTATGTAATATCAAGACTCCTTCAGACAGACATGTATCAGTCATACACGCAAACAGTTGTACATTGGCCATATACATCACTCTGTACATGTTATTTACATTAACACAACAGTTCCTGTCTGATAATTGTGTGAGAACAGTACTCCTGCAAGGTGCTGTTTGTGAAATAATTATCATGATATCGGTACATGGGGTAACCATAGATCGACTGGTAGTGTTGTGTGTACAATGTGGTCGTCCGCATCACGTGTACCTGGAACATTTAGGAGTCATGTGCATACTAGGATCATGTGCCTGAGAGACATGGGTGAGGACAACTGGAGTATGTTGTGACGCATATTAAAAGGGTTACATGTATCCAGTGGACACGTGTGTGAAATGGACAGCTATGTATGGGGGAAATGTTATTCTAGGAACCGATTGGCCTTCTGTTTCCATATGGTGAGAGTGGGATGTGGGGGAAGTAGAATAGGTATGCTCGTGGAGGATAGGTAGGGTAGGATGACAGACAAGACAGCATACAGGGTCGGTATATGACACATGTTGGTGGATACACCTTGGACGGGAAGGGTTGTTAGGCATTCACAAGCCCATGAGCCCCCAAATGGAAACAGTGGGATGGAGGTCCCCAGCCATGTGCAGCCACCACTGCACCAAAACAGCTGCAAAGGTGGCAGGGGGCTGTCTAGGAGGGGCAGCCATACCCTGTAAATGTGACACTCTGCCCTTGAGTTGGCATATCTGGCCTCAAAACCCCTTATTGAGCCCCCTATGCACCACATCCGGGACTGTACGACAGTGGACATGTCCCTGTCTGGATCTGGTCCCAGGGAGGACAAGCCCCATCCTCAGTGGCGGTACCACCAGAAGGCCGTGCAGAGCCAACAGAGGTGGAGGTCCAAGGCTGGGCCCCAGATGTGCTGGTGCCTGGTGCCATGGCCAGCTGAAGTGGGACAGGAGGTTCTGACAGGACCTCCAAACCCATACAGCCTATGGTGTTGAAGTTTAAACACAGATATGGCTTAGTATTAGCCAACAGCATTCAGGATTACTTACAACAGCATGCATAGATATCACCATCAACCCAACACAACAGATGGTATACAGTTGCAGAGAGAGCACAACACATGCATATATACTGCATGAAATCTGTACAACATGTAGAAGAATTGTGACAGCAGCTATAAATAGTGGCCCATTATTGGCATGTCACTGAGAACCCCAGACAGTGTCTGTCATACCACTGTTTCATGTGACATATGTCCATTCAAGGATGCGCTGGCAGTAACTTATTGCTATCACCATGCACTGGCTGCAATCCTCACACCATGCTCATGCTGTTCACAGATGTGTGTTCAATGAGTAACACAGGAAACAGATGGTTCCACACACTGACCAGTCACCGGATGGCCCTACAGATGGGGGTCCCTCACAAACAGAGCACTGTCTTGTCAGTTTTAAAACATGCAAAATAGCCATTACCACACACACCTTGTTAAACAGGCATTTGTCTCAATGAAGCATAGCTACACTTACATGCTGTAGTCATGTCTGGCACATCACCCTCCTGTCTTTAGGCTATTTCCCACTGTGTATGTAGTTTGAGGAACATCCAGATATCATCCATGATGCCATTTACCAAACATCAGATCCAAGTACCACTCACAGTGACTGTCATGGGCAAACACCAATATGATATTCCTGGATATTGTACTGTGTTCTTCATGTGAATGGCTATGGGAACATCATTGCAGCTGTTCCACGTACAATCAGCTAGAGGAGGACTGCAATAGGTGCAGAGGCCATCACCCGAACATGACCATCACTTACAATACACAAGCTGCTGCTGAGCAGGTGTACACCTCCACATCCACCAGAGAGTGTATGTGGGAGTGACAGACAGTGGCAAAGTACATCAGAGAAGGGCTTGGAGACTAAAAACCTAAGCAACGTCTGTCACACACCTACCAGTACAGGAGTTCAACCCCCTGACTGATTAGTCATTACTATTACAAGTGCATGCAGTTACTCCATGTGCCACAAAGCTGACATGTTGGTGTGCCATAAGAACATATATGTTTGTTGGTGTGCAACATCTGAAACAGAAATATAGTAGACAGACATTAGGTGTAGCATGCATGGCTGTCCACATGAACGGATGTCGTTGTCAACACAGCCACACTTTCTAATGGACTCACATTGACACTCTTTGCCTGGCCCACATATACACTCCCAGACCACTTAGTTTGCCACACTGCAGTAATGCACAGGTACTACATGCTCCACAGGGGATATCTGGAGGTTCTATGGGCTAGGGCATGTAAACGTGTTTGACATCTGTCGGTATGCCAATGGGAGCTATACTGGGAGTGACTGTGGTTGGGAGCATCATACCCCCCACACAGACACAAGGTGCCAGTACTGACATGCATGTGTGCATTGCTTCATGGGTGTGTAGTGGTTGGCTGTGCAAGATGGCTGTACAAGACTGGGTGAGGGGTAATCCTTGGCATCATGCCACCCGACAATGGTGTGCAGTGTGGTACAGGGGTGTAGTGTCTGCAATGTCCCACACAGATGGGTATTGTATGAACTGTCCTGACATCCTGGTTACCATTGTGTATGGCCATAGCTTTGCAATGCATTCCATGTCTGTGTTTGATGTCCTTGACATGGACATTGCCTGGGATGTGCATGTCCCACAATAATATACAGTGACATGTACAGGTACCTGGTTTGGCTGGCACATGTTGTATACACAGACTGTTATCCTCCAATATGCCAATACTGGCCTGGTGTGGCAGAACCTGCTTATAGTCAGCAGGTTGACCCTGCACCTGCATTGATTGCATGATACAGGCATTCCCTGGTGTCAGTGGCATCATTCCATACAGGGCACATGTGTAAGGCATTGTATGGCCTCTGTGGATCACATTTGATGGCACCACATATGTTGCAAGCATCCAGTGGGGAACATAGTGAAGGCACATTGCCTGCAATTATGTCACTATTGTACTGCTGTACAGAGTGCCATGTCCTCTGCAGCCCACTGCAATCACACCATGCCTACTATCTGTCATCAATGTGCAGGGTACTAGCAACATAGCGGGATATTCTAGGCAAGTGTGTTTGTGTATGACACATGGGTTCAGGACGTATTCTGGGTAATAGTAGGGTTGCACAATTTGTTCATCAGGCCTTTTGCCAGATGTAGGGGAATGGCTTGCCAACACAGTCCCTTGGCTGACTGACATCTGTACTACTCGTGAGGTGGACATTGTGACATATAAGCCGGACACCATATAAGAAAACTACAAAATCCACTCCCCAATATGTCCAGTGGTTAGACACTCACAGCCACCTCCACACAGGCGCTTACAGTCAAACACACACACACCTGCCATGTCCTGGAATAGAACCCCTATCTAACTAGCATATCACGCTACAGCATTACGCAGTTACAGCATGTGCTATGGAGATTATTGAGTTACATTAGTCCCAGAGGTGTATGTCTAGGTGGGTGACATCAGCAGGATTGCCAGAGTTGGTCATGTGAGTCGTAAAGAGTGTGCATACACTAAAAGGCACTGTTCCTGTTTCAGGCAGACAGAGATACACACACGCACAGTTGGTCTCCCTTGGAATAGAACCCCTACTTAACTAGTTTACTACACTACAGCAATATGCAGTTACAGCACATGCTATGGAGAATACTGGATTACAGCACTCCCAGAGGTGTATACGTAGGTGGGTGACATCAGCAGGATTGCCAAAGAAGGGCATTCCACATGTACCGTAGGTTGTACATGTCTGTTATCTGTGTGTTCCTGCTACTTACTGTCAAGAAAACACAATTACACCTGCTTAAAGTGTCTTATGCGGTCCTAATTGACAGTATCAATTAATTGCAGGTCTCAAACCCTGGACCATGCACACTGAGGTCACTGGATGTATCACTAAGCCATCTGGGTTGTACACATGCTGCATGGAGTCTATAATGCACATCCTACTAAAGGTATTCCACAGTATTGCAAACAAATGGGACAGTCCCTTTGTGTACATATGTACAGTACCCTTGAATGTACTGTACTCTGTGAAAACAACAAAGACAAGTCTACATCTGTACAACTGTCATACCTATATATATATATATATATATATATATATATATATATATATATATATATATATATATAGATAGATATATGCACCTACGAGATGTGTACACACATATATATACATATATATGCATATACACAGACACAGCCATAGCTATATATATATATATATATATATATATATATATATATATATATATATATATATATATATATATAATATATATATATATATATATATATATATATATATATAGATACACACACAGATGTCAGTATGCCCTTTGTGACACAGAAGGGTTCCAAAGGAACTGACGTGTATTCAAAACAGAGGCATCTCTTGTGTTATAACATTTAAATCATAAGCAGTTCACCAGAGAAGGGATGGTTGTTGTGTATGCGGAGTTTGTGGTGGGGAATAATGGCTAATGTAATCTACCCCAGGGATTGTGGAGTTAGGGTGGGGAAATGAAGGCTATGGACCTACACCCCAGTGACCACTTCTGTGTCACTGCTCGACAGTGGCACAGGGAAACAACATACCCAACTGTAGTCGTGCTTGACTGTGTATTCTTTACCATTCCTAACTATGTAATACTTTGTAGACACTGGTCACCACAGATGGCTATCGTGGTGTGCTAAAAGACATTATACATGTGTAAGCCTGGCTGCAGGGTAGTCACACACACATACATGCACACACTTGTCAGTATTGTGCATACACGTCATGCCTATGCAAAGGTAACTAGTACAGTGGTATGCAGTTGGGGTATGTGCCACAGAACACATACAATTACACTTACTGATTCCACATCTGAGCTTGGTGACATCACAGGACCGGTTACTTGCAGTGGGTAGGGTGAAAGAGAGAGGTATAGAGGTTGACAAGGATAAAGGCCAGTGCAAAAGGAGATATATCTTTGGAATGCAGCAAAACCCACTGCCATGACAGGATGCAAACACACAACCACACTCAGCCTATGCTGACACACACACTCAGCCATTTTCTGAGACACACACCCAGCCATTTTCTGACACACACACTCAGGCATTTGCTGTCAGACACACAAACACACGCACACAGTTGCCAGTGGTGGGATCAGAACTCCTGCCTATCTAAGGATCACTATAACAGTACTATGCAGTTATGAGATGCGTCACATAGATTACACATCCCAAGGCAGTCAGACTGCCCTACTACAATTGACAATAACAGAGAAACTGACAGTCACGAAGTAAATAGCTGTAGATCTGTATGTTTAAAGGAGGTGTCCATTACAACCTGTATGCACAAACAAGACACACCATCTGCAGGTAAGCCTGATAGGTATAGTTGTAGCACAACAGGAACCTGAACTGGAGTATGGCCTTCTGCAGAATTGACAGCTACTATCACTATACAGGGTTACAGTGGGCATGCCCATACACTTAGTAGCACAGGGCTGTTTGGGATGCACTATGACTACAACTACACAAGGTTATACTGGGCATGCTCATACACTTAGTAACAAAGGGCTTGTTGGATGCACTGATTCTAACCACTGAAGGCCACAGTGTGCATGCTCGAACATGTGCATGTACAGAACATGTTGCAATGGACTCCTATTGTAAACACACAGGTTTACAGTTAGGTACATCTTACCTGTCAGTATATATGCACATCATACTGGTTTACTACCTGATACATGTATGTGGCCTGTAAATGATATATCTGTGTTTGTGCTGTGTGATACACATGCATACATGTACATGAAGTACTGAGATATATATGTTACATATACACAGTCATGCATGTGTGAACATGACAGACAATAGGTTACCTGGGTCGCACAGGTGGATGCTACCTACAGCATGTGTCACACACCTTGCTGCCCTGAAAGGCATACATTGATAGCAGGTTGTGGAGAGAGGTATTATACGTGGAACAGTGGCATGTGCAAGCATAATGTGTGAGCCACCTTGTGTAATGGTACTGAGGTGCAGGTGACAAGATGACCTCTCCTGGCTGTGGTAGTAATTGTCATTATTAGCAGGACTGCTACCCTAAGTATATCTCACATTGGTCATATACACAAGTTCTGCCACTGTCCATCATCTTACATGGGGTATTTGCTACCAAACACAGTGATGTCATGGTACAGGTGGTAACTGCTAGACCAAATCAATGAGACAATGTCCTGCTGTTATTATGAGGTCATCCAGTGTCTGTCATTCTGGGCTGTCATGACTGAACGACGAGACTTCAACACAGAGCAAATGCATCCATGTTACACGTATGTGTGGATAATACCTAGGTTGCATTTACCCATATAGCCACATTCCAAGGCAAATGTCTTACACACAGAAGTAACACCCTGAAACCTACACGACAATTGCATTGGATACCTATGCTAACCCATGCTAGATGTGTGGCTTTAGTAATCCATTAGCTCAATGTAGAACCTACAATGGGGAATACCTACATCTGTGCAGTGAGGAACACCTGGCTGAAGGCTCTGTAGTGCACAATTGCACTACCACCATATAACTCAGATCCAGACATGTGGGCCATAACAGTAGTATGGACCATACCAGGTGATGGTGTACACATATTCATAAAGGCAACTCACATGTAAGGACCACTACTCCGACATAACGCATCACAGAGGAGTCAGGTCCAGGTGACAGTGGCAAATGCTGCATTCTAGGTTGTATCCTCATATACATCCACCACCTTGTTCCCAGACTACAAACACACATCCATATGTGGCATGACATAGTATGGTAGACCACCAGATAACCCTCGATTAGTGGACTGTACCTAGGCCTACATCAACTGTGCAATGTACCCATGTACAGACACAGCTGCATAATGTGTTACGCAATGCAATAATACCACTGTTTGTAACCTGCTCAGCTGTACACATATCAGAGTCTCTCAGATGTTGTCAGCATTAACACGGTCAACTGTTGCTGTACACCAATAACCAACACCCTCATGGTTGAATATGACCTAGCCATACCTGCCCTGGATATGTACATCCCACACTAATACAACATATATTACATTACCATAGCTTTCATTTACCTTCCTACATACAGGTGGCTACAGTCATTACACACATGTACATGTCAGAGAGCATGCTAACAGTACATAAGGTTTGATATCTATGTTGACAGAGGTAATATCCCCTCTCTACTGGTCACCCATGATACCTATCATATCATACAATACCCCATGTGGCATGTATGTCTTTAGGCATGTCCACCTAATGCAATGCCTACAAACATACACAAATAAGAGGACCATATGACCTACACAAGGCCTGTATTGACAGATTTAGGGAAATCCAGCTCTGCACTGTATGTTCCTGAGTAGTCACAGGTGATATGTTCATGACATGTACTGCCATGTGTGGCCACAGCTCCTACATATACCCCATGTCAACAATTGCAAGCCATGCATGCTGTGTGCTATCTGGACATTAGCCTTAGTACCACAATAACCAGTACATGCTGGGGTGAGATGTTTACAAGCCACAGACCTCGCAAATGCTTGAATGAGTGTACTGACTACCTCTAACAGAGCACATTGCGGGCACTCTTCCATTACACATGAGGTGTGTGTGGCAAATATGATGTGCTCACTGTTGACCATTAGAATGCCCTGGCCTCACCATGGCACTATCAAGTAACAGTTTGTAGGAGCATGACATGGAATAATGCTGTGTGTGTCACGCTGATATGAGCTGTTGTCGTATATGTACACTTGGCTACTCAGTGAAAGTGGTGGCATCCTACCAGTACATGAATACAACATCCGTTATGATGTAATGCTTGGCTGTGTTTAACACATGGCGTGGGGAAGGAGTGGAATGTTTCCTCTTGACCTGCTAGTGCACGTACTGATGTAGACTGCATATGTGTACATGTATTGCTGTTTGTGTAGATTCCATGTGTGTGCAGTGTCTGATGTCTGAAAGTGACTGTTGTCTTAGTACATCATGCTGTTGCAATACAGCCTCAACATTGCCAACTGTATATGGTGATATGCTCTAACTACACTAAGTCGTACATGAGGTGTGGATGGATGTTTGGACATGACTACGAAGTGGTGGGACTTCCTTGCAGATGAATGATTACTGAGGACAGCTCACTGGTGTGTTACAACCAGTCCTACAATAACCTGTGTACCTGCTAAGGTCAGGTTTTGTTAATTGAAGTGGAAGACAAACAATGTAGAATGCTGTAAGGGTGACACCGAAGGCAAACCCCATGACACCTGTAACAGTAATACCTCCCCTGTGCATATATTGTGCATATATCAGCACAGTTGTCATAGGAAAGTGTCAGTAAGCATTGTACTGGATGTGAAAGGGCTGTACTGCTGTAGTACCTATCATGAGATAGCCATATGTTTGATTCACAGTACTGGCACATGTGGGTGTGTGTCCATACATGTCATGTATGGTTGGGAATACATCCCACATGTTATCACTCTCCTGAACACTGCTGGTGACACTAGTACAGAGTGAAGTGTAGAAAGAAAGCCATAGGCAGGTGGTTAAACCACACACATGTAAAGTGTCTGTATGTGTGTGACATAGGTGTATATCTTTGTGAATGTCGGTGTGTGTGTGTGTGTGTGTGTGTGTGTGTGTGTGTGTGTGTGTGTGTGTGTGTGTGTGTTTGTATGGCTGTCTGTGTGTATGGCTGTCCGGTTCCTGGAGTGAGGCTGTATTTTACCATAGTGGAATGTTAATGCCCCCTCCCCCCATCCACTCAAAGCAGTCTAGCATCCCTGTTGATAACATCAATCGCCTGTTAACATGTACGCCCTGGGGTGTGACCTGTTGTTACATAGCCTACTGATGGACCCCCCCCTCCCCACATAAACTCACTGCACTGTAGTATCCCTGTCGATGTCCTCGATCTTAGTCCATTCCAACTACCTGTACATGTGTAATCTCTGTGGCGCGTCTTGTAATTGCAAAGTACTATAATGATGATATGCACATAGGCAGGGGTTGACATCCGAACACTGGCAACTGTGTGTGTGTGTGTGTCAGAGTGTGTGTTACTGTGTCTGGAATCCCTGAGTGCGTGGGTGTGTCTGTGTTTGCATGATGTCATGGCAGTGGGTATTACTGCTTCCCAATGAGATGACACTATTTCCACTGGCCTTTACCCTTGTCATCCAGCATACCACACTTTTACCCACTCCGCACTCCAGGTAAATATACCTGTGATATCACCCACTATGGATGCGACGGCTTTGAACACAGTAGCTTACTACACAGCTATCATGCTCTCAGATCATTAGAAAAGTAAACATAATTGAAACATGGTTGAATATAACTGTGATGTGGAAGCTACAAAGTACATACAGGTATTGTCATACTGACCTGTGGATAGTTAACATGTACATATGAGACTCCTGCATACACCGACATCCCCCGGCACATGCAACTACTCCTGAAAGAGGAAGGTAGAATGTCAGGATCAACATGCTGTTAGTGTTGTTACACATGATACATGCTGTCAAATGTACAAAATGCATTCTAAAACTGCAATACATGTTACGTCTGCTGCCTGTCAACACTACTCAACAATATTATTCTACAATTGTCTACCTAGTATGTTCATCCTGTGCATCAGACCATATGAACATGTCCCTGCACCGATGGTGTGGATGACAGGGATGCGGCACAGGCATCATCATATGCACAAGGTGATAATGTTTGCCAGAGGCCTAGGCTGTGCCATTGGATGACATCATGCGTGTGTGTGTTAGGACCTGTGATATCACTGGGCTTGTGTGGAAGTTATGCATGTGTGTGTGTTGAGGTGCCCTACATTTGTTTCCAGTCTTTGTGTATGCATGCACACAGGTCTGGCATGAGACTGGCCTACACAAGGGTAATATTTACAGCTGCAGACTGTACAAGGCAGGTGTCACATTTCACAGTGTCCAGACATGGCCAAGTGACCTGCGTCTGCCAGGGGTTGCACGGGCACTACCAGGCAGAGGTCCAGATTGGGTACCATCTGATAATACATGTCCACTGGAATCGTGTCCCTGTTGGGACCATCCAGGACCACGTGCATGTGGCCTGCTGCATCCTGGTGTGGACTGCACAGCACCAGCAGCACTGCTACTGCTACCACCACTATGGGAGCGGGCATGTGCAGTAGCATGTTCACGTAGACCTTCAACAGGTGATGTAGCTGGTCTATGTCCAAATGCCTGATGCCTCACTCGCACCTGATGTTCCATCACAGACATTCCACGCTCGAGGATTGACATGCCATGGTCAAGGATTCCCACCATGTCACCCAAACATCTATCCAAAACATCTGCAGGATGATGGTGAGCATTTGCAAGTGCCTGGATTTTGTCAGTTAATGAACAGACAGCAGCCCTCTGAAGCCTCAGACCGTCTTTATTGTGCCATTCAGCACATGCTTGTGCCTTCATTACAGCCTGAAACATGTGTCTGGTGACTCCAGCTGATGTGCTTAGTCCCGCAGGGGCATGTTGGCCAGTGGTCCTCCTACGAGCAGCGCTGGGCACATGCCTGTGTGGGACATCACCAGTCTATTGACTGGGAGCATGGTGTGCAGGCACACCTTCTATAGTTACCACACTTCCCTGTTCCATGCTACCTCCCACCAGCTGTCCTTCCTCTATGGCCGGTGGTGATGGGGTATATGCAGGCAGGGGAACTGTGTGCAAGGATGAGGGGGAGACAGGTGGAGTGGCAACCAATGGCACAGATTTAGCCCCGACAACCCTGCGTGTGCCTCAATCATACTAACATCATCACTGCTAGAGTCTGTGGTGACACTAACATCAGGTGGACTGCAGGAGGGCAACACACCTACATCAACACCTGTGAGGGGAAGACAAGAACTGTACATTACAAGTTATAACAGACACACACACAGAGACACACACACACAGACAGACAGAGACACACACAGACAGACACACACAGACAGAGACACACACAGACACACAGACAGAGACACACAGACATACAGACACACAGACAGAGACACACAGAAAGAGACACACACACACACACACACACAGGCATACACAGACACACAGACTGAGACACACAGACAGAGACACACACAGACACACAGACAGAGACACACACAGACACACACACACACACACACAGACACACACAGACAGACTCACACAGAGTCACAGACATACATACACAGAGACACACAGAGAGACACACACAGACAGACACACACAGAGACACACACATACAGACACAGAAACACACACACAGACACACACAGAGACACATAGACAGAGACACACACAGACAGAGACACACACAGACACACACAGACAGAGACACACACACAGACAGAGACACACAGACACAAACAGACACACAGACAGAGACACACAGATACACAGACAGAGAACAACACAGACAGAGACACACACAGAGACACACACACACACAGACAAAGACACACACAGACAGAGACACACACACAGACACACACACACAGAGACACACACAGACACACATGCTACATGCAGGTGATATGGCAGATGGCATTCAGCTTAGACAATTATAGTTTCAGCTTAGGCAATTACAGTGGTAGTTATCATACATCCCTGAGTTGCACAGAACAGCATGCACATGGTATAGCAGACGGCATGCATCTTACATAATTATAGTGGTGGCTAGCATACATACCTGTATTGCACCATTTGTGTTAGTAGCCTATGCCCCATACCTGCAGCACAATGCATACACTTTGCACCATTGCACTGCACTGCCATGGTGTGTGCAACATATACCACATGTTAACGGACCATCGCTGACCTTTGTACATCTGCCACTGGTGCTTTGTGTTGGTTACCGCCCCTATGTGTGAGGACATGAGCAGTAGGGTATGTCGACTGCATACTATGTTTGCCTGAGCCCTAGCTTTCATATCTCCCCGAAAGCAGTGCATGTCTGTTCAACATTATTCCACCTACCCATGAGCTGAGTGTAGACATTGTGCATGTGGCTGTACACACATGTTTGACATGGCTGTCCCTACTTTGCAATGGTGCCAGAGACCAGCACAGGTTTACAGTACACCAGCCTACTGTGTGGTGTATAACCTTGCCAATCACATGTAGTATGACATGTCTTCTGCTGACGTGTAGAATGACATGCATACATGTGTAACACAGTGGTGTCCTTTTCAATCTACTGTACAGTAATGGTGTCCCAATGCAGGGATGTGTTATACTAACATGGACCCTCAGCTGATGCAATGTTGTCTGTCCACCCTACAAATAAGCAAGGACATACTGCACATTGAGCTGATGTGCATAGCCATTGCAGGGCATCATGAGGCAACACAATTGCTATACAGTGTGAGCTACTGACATGGTTCATAGCCACGAATATGCTCACATACAATGCATATCTAATGTGGAATGTGACCCGCGTCACCGAGGTGTATACACAATAAACCTTAATGTGGAATGTGTGACACAGGTCACAGAAGGGTATATGGATGACACCCCTGCACATCTGCAACCATATTACTGATACCTGCCAACTATGCCCACACATGGCTAACTTACACGTTTTCTATGTCCCACACACCATCTGTGTACCTCACACACATGAGGAGCAGGCATGACAGTGATATCTGACACCAGCAAAGTGAATTTCCTGTATCTGTGGCTTGATGTGGATGTATGTGTATGTTGTGCAACACATACATGTATTTGGATACTGTATAGGTGAATGCTTCCATGTTGTGACACACTCCAGATGTTAAAGACATGTTATGTGGTGGTTTCATGTTATGCCTACACAAGCTCTGCACAGGTCTGTATGATGTTTAGTGTTTCACATCTGCAATATCACCATTACACAAAGGCCATAGTTTTATTGTGTTGAGCCAATGTACAACAAGGTGTACACACATGTACATCACTTCTACTGTGTGCTTTGCTTCATGTATCTGGCCATCCTCCATGGCCATGTGTACACATGTGCAGTCCACTGGTTGTGTTGGCTATTTTATTTCACATGTCAGTGTTATCCCATATGACATATACCCATAGATGTCATATGCTCCACTGAGAACAGGGTTATGCAGACAAAAGGTGGTATGTATGGGATGTGAGACATGTTTTGCAGGATAGTTGAGCAGTGTTGCAGTCAGCCCACTACATGTTATGGACATGCCTTATAGTGCATGACATTGTGTGACATTCATAGCAAGGGTATACTCCACAAGGGTGTATCCCGTGGGCCGGGCATACTCCAGATCCAACACATTTCATGTGTGTGCACACATATGCTCTCTGTACAGTACTGTTTGTATTCCCAACATGTGTAATGCTGATATATAGTACCTGTCTCTACAGTGGAACACACCTCCACCATTCTATTCACTGTTGTCCACACATCTGGCAATGACAGTTTGGAAGGTTTAGTGTAGGTGTTTCATATAGTCTGCAATTGTTTCACTTAGGTAAACAGTGTGATGCATTGCAGGTCTGACCAGTGTCCATTACAAGGACCACCATACATCATGTGTACATGTGTTATGGCAGACAGTATGCAATTAATATGTTCCATGCCTTATCAAGCCTGGTAAATAATAACAATCTCACCTGACACAGGCTGCTTTCACTGCAAAATGCCAGAGGTACCTAAACAGGGGTGTCACAGCAGTAAGATCATTATCCACACCTGTGTGGTAGCTACAGGGTGCAATGTCTATGTTAGCACATACGCCAGTACAATACATTATACTATGGAATATGCACATCTGTGCATACATAGAGTAGCAGACTATAGTATGTGGCATGTGTGCATACATGCCTTGCATATGATGTTACATTACATATTGTACAGTAACACGTACCTATGTGATATATGGTTGTCTTTTATGTGCAGTAGTGACTTACCAGGTAACTCCAGGCTCGGTGGTTGAGAGACACCCACCTCCACAATACCAGCTAATGTTTGTGGATGGAGGTCTACAGGTGTCCCCATGTTGGCCAGTAGCTCCTCGGTACTTGTGAGTGGGTGCTGGGTTAGTGGCCCCCCACCTGTTGCACCTTGTTCCTTGGCAATTGTATTAGCATGCTGTTTTGCCCATCTTATCTGGTCAGTATATTGTTGGCGCACCTGCTGATAGGTGCGATTGTGACCGCCAACATCATTTAACCTCCTGCAGTGTTCCTCCCACAGGGCATCCTGCTGCTGTACATTCTGTGGCACATGGCTGAAGAGCATCGTGTAGTTGTCGAGGAGGTATGGGATGAGGACCTCATCCTCCAAGCGACTATATGGCAGCAGTCGGCTACGGGGCATACCTGGAAGACATAACGATGGAGACAGGTCGCAGTAACTCACAGAGAAGTACAACAGTACAGCTGAACATACATGTGTAGCACATTTATTAAGTTTATAAATATGTCTTTGCAGATCTACATGACACTAACACCACTGACATGTATAAGTCACACACATTTGACACCTACTGGTGATGTGATGTTTTCACCATATATAAGTGCGTCATGTCATGACATTGCTCATACACCATGTGAATGTTGTCTTGACGTGGGCATGTCTGTTTGCCTGTAGTGGTGTCTTTACCTATAAGCACATGGCTGGATGTGTTCACATTAATGCAATCGACCTTAATGTTGTGTATATGCCACATATATATATAGTCATACATAGCCATTAGGGACATGACCTGTGACCCTGCAGACTTGCAAGCATGTATGTGTTTTGCCATATACATCTACATGGCACTGTACAGCTGTGTAGCATCATGCCATGTATTGCCTGTGTTGTGCATGTGTAACACATGGGACAATAGCTAGCCTGATGGTATTTGCAGGGTTGGATATCAACTATGACATGTATGGTCATAGTGATGTGGTAGGCTATATACCCTGGGCTATTTATGAGCCTAGGCAGACAGGTTACCTAGCTGTAGGAAACAGACAGGTAATGTTCAGTGGCCAGTTCAAGCAGTGCCACAGAACTGATACACATGGTTACTGATATATTTGGCATGCGGTCATCACATCATGTCACAGAGAGGGGCGATGTGCAGCTTCGCTGGACAGAGATGCATAGTATGGCAAGAGTATGTTAAGTGTATGGGACAGGGATCTGCCAAGCATGTTTGATCCTTGTACTAGAAAGCTGGATGTCCATGACGTATGTGTTTATTTGGGATCAGGATGTGTTAAGTGTAGCATGTCCAACACCTCTGGGTTGGACATGGCTTTATTCCGGGTAGGCTGCATGCTACATAGTGCAGCTAGGGATTGTGAAGGGCAGTGTAGGCCATCTACACATGGGCAATAACCCTTAAAGGAAGTATGTGATCTATTATGGGTCACTTGGGTGTTGAGTATGACTGAGCAGTTATCTCTATATTCCTGGATGGCACCCTGTCATGATTAGGGGTACCACATATGACTACCTGTATTTTCTGGTGACGTAAATATCAAAGGGAAGTACTGTCCAGCTGAATTTCATATACACAGTTGCCATTATGTTGACCGCTGCCTAGGTGGTAGTTAATGGGTACAGGGTTTGTAACATAGGAGATGACAATGCAATACTTAGCTGTCAGAATGTGGCCATACATCACACACCACACATCTGACACATTAAGGCCCTTCTGTATGTTGAATGCAACACGCAATGAGTCGACTATTGCTCCTAGTTCATAGTTATTTGCAGACATCAATAGGCTGATGCCTTCTGTGTTAGTCTATGTGGTATAGATACCAAAGAGGGGGAGTACCAAGAATGACCCCTGTATTACTGTGGCTGGCACTGGTTTGATGTGTGTGTATTCGTCGGACACCTTCTGTAGTGTGGGTTCTGCCAGCAGTCCAATTGCCAGCCACTCCTGTGATATAGGAATATACACCTAGTTTACTGAGTGTAGCTGGAACACAGTATGGGTGATGGTGTCCTACGTCCTGGCAAGGTCATGATATGCAGTGTGAATCAACCCTACTGTCATCTACATCTGTACTGAGTACATCAATTACACTGACCATGGGTCATGGCCGTACAGACCAGACTCAGCAGTGTAGTTGTGCACTATGTCCCATTATCAATGGTGTCTCCCCCTTTGTGGGGTGTGATAATTGTTGCTGCGCACCATTCGTGTGTACACAGCCTGACATGGAGCTATGATTGAAAATGATGAGTATGTGGATAGCTGAATGTTCTTACATTTGTGCAGGATACACCCTGGGATGTTGACAGGTCCCATGAAAGCTGTATGTATGGCATTAGAGAGTGCATCTTGTACCTGCATAGTCGTTAGTACAGGGTCCCTGTAGTGTACATGAATATATTACTAAGTATACCTGTTGGGGGTGGGGGGGTGGGAGAGGGTGTAGGTTCTCCGAGACCCTATCTGGATGAGTAGGTGCTATTTCTGTAGGTGCAGTACTTTCCATGCCATAGTGCTGTGCTGCATGGCAGGTCTTGTTGTTGCCATTACGATTAATGACACAGCTATAGAATGATCTTTGTTTGGCCTCATAATATCTGGCTGATTAGTTTCATGGTAGCTTTGCATGGTTTCATATGGTGTATCTGCATCTTACTGAGGCTGACCAGGGATCACCTACACTCATGTGTGTTCACTCTTGCAACAGTTACTACCTTCTGTGGTACAGTTTAAAGCATGATACCACCGGTTTGCCTACTTGTTTGTGTTGGATTGACTCCTGGTTCTGTTTCAATGGCACAATCACTGCACAATTGTGACTGCTTAAGGTTCATTTGTGTAGTATTCAGCATTTGCACATGCATTGTCCATCTGCATGGAATCCATGGCACTCACCACTCCGCTCTTAGGGAACATAACATTGGCATTGGAGACTAACTATGTGTAGCATAGTATTAGCCCTGTTTATGTGACTACTGTGATCTAGGTCAGTGGGGTAGATGGAATCCAACATGCATTGATTGCAGGTGTTGGTACATGAGGAGTCTTCACAGTTCATAATGGAATAGTTGAGAGTAGCCAATAGTATGGTTCTGTCTCAGACCTAATCTTCCCCATTACAGCACATTATGGCAGTTGGGAAGTCCGCGGCCTGGTGGGTGATCTGTCTCAAGGTGCATTTTGAATTCCACTGTGGTACAAAGGTAGTTGCTCAGCATAATGCATCTGATGTTATGTAAGTGCAGTTAGTGTGGGGGTGTACATATCCTTCAGGAATATGGACACACCTGCAGCCCATTTGTTCCAATAAAGAATAATGGGCAAAAGGTGAGGTATGTGTTATAACATGGTCATGCAGGTGTGCTCTCTGGAGCATTGAAACATGTCTCAGCCACTGCACAGGTATGTTCTCTATGTTAGAGATTGACATATGTGTGTCGGTATAGTGTTTCTGACATGTATCATTGTGTAGCGAGACCTGCAGTGTATTGCTTGGCTGTCCCTGTAACAGCAGTGGACCCTCATCTGAACTGTGCATGATGAAGGCACTATAAGGGAAGCATGAGCCCTAGGCTGTATCAAGATTCCCAGGGGTGACAGGTGCAGGTCCTGTCTGGCAAAGCATCATGGTATGTCAACCATGTTATCCCAGGACGATAGATACTGGATACCCTGCGACATGCACCACTACATTAGACAATTGTGGAATGCAATCCTTTTGTCCCTGTACTGCAGTATCATTTTGGCCAGTAGCAGAATGCTACCCAGGCCTTGGGACATACCTACACTGCCTACAAGACCTGACAGTTCCTACATGTGTTTCCATGCTGTCCAGGCTCCTGCATCACAGGTCCTGCACAACAACATGGAATATGCCAGAGCCATGTGTATAGATCAAAAGGTGGTCTGAGTGTATGAGCATGTGGCTAATCATGTCAGACAGGCAGCTGACAGTATGCATGCCCTCGTATAGGTCATTGTGTAACATAGTGCTAGAGTTTGCATTCACAAATGAGTACTGTTGGGCATGTTTCCGGTCATGTGTTCAGAGGTGTGGCACAATTATGCAAACTATGTCATACAGTTTGTGTATTTCGGTGTCAGTCTCTTCCTGCTTGGGGGGGGGTGTCACTTGTTTGGCTGGATACTTCGATGCATCTGTGAATGTGTGTGATTTCCGGTAGTGTGTGTGGGTGTCCTTACTGTGTTCTGGTAAGGGTATGTGTTGGTTGTGTTGATGAGCTGCATGTGTTAACCTACACCTCATTACTTTCCAGTCCAGTCATGGCTGTATACTGGGCTGCCATCCAGCTTACCCCTGTAGCTGCATCCCAGACAATGTGTGGGGCATGGTGTTAGGTGGGTCTGGCAGTGTACATGGCATAGAGATTACATTCCCCCAGGATGGCCACATACACAAAGCTGACATTAGGAAACACCAGTAGCTGACTAGTGGACATGCCTGCATGAGCAGTCAGTACTACAAGTACCAAGTACTGTATTTAGTTTACGTATTGCCTATGAAGATGTTTTAGACAGTGATGCTCACACGTAATTATTTGTGTTATGGACGTGACAACACTGGCTATTACAGAAACATTGTAGCTACCCTTAGCAGCAAACCTCCTCTGAGGAGCACATCACATCCTGTTAGTTGGTTACAGATGATGCATGTGTCTACAGGTCTGTTTCCTTCTCTGGGTATATACTCACATATCCAGGACCATGAGCTCTGTTAGGCACAGGCACCCACTCCCCAAACAGAGTCATGTATCAATAGACTCTGATGCCACTATCAACATGATCAGGATATAATCAGATAGTGTGAGCCATCACCTATGATGCGGCTATTACACATGGGCAGCTGTCTCCTACATCTTACACTCATACTGCAGATGTTACACTGGAGTTAAAGATGATGTGCAACCTGTTTCATTACCAGTGCTGTGCACTACCTTACATACAGTATGTGCAGGCGGCTGTTAGGTTGGGTTACACAAACCTGGTAGTTCAACCAGTGTGTCTGTAGTCTCAATATCCACTCTATGTAGGTGTGCACATAGCCATTTGTCCAAGCCCTGTAACAAGGGTCACTACACATTTGCATAACATGTACACATGCACAGCTGTTATTGCTTGCAAATGATAGTAGAGAGGTGGATATTATGTCTGTTATGTGCATGGATAGTTACCTGGCTCTTCCAATTATCTTTGCTATCATGCTGCTAACCTGTCAGATGAATACTAATGCTATGTATCCTGTCATTGAGTATTGTAATTGCCAATAGATATAACTACTGTTTGCATAACATAACAGAACTGCTATGTAGAATAGAATACAGATCTGCCTAGAATACTGTACATTACACAGTTATTGGCACAATATCCCACAATGCACACCATATTTGCACGGTAAGCCCACCTTTAACATGTTCATCTTACTTATACACCCATACATATGTCGACTGTTACAATATAACAACATATACTATCCCCTGTTATAGCACAACTTGTTGAAGCAATCCTGACACTGACATTGGCTGGAAGCGAAATGGTGGGGTCCAAGCACATAGCATCCTTGAGGTGTATGTGGAGTGTGTCGTGTGACCTACAGCAGTACACACATAGATTACTACAAGCATTACTACTGCTCAACAATACATCGCTACAAGATACCTATTTCCACTATATGCATTGATTACACTGTAGTTCTTACAGTACAGATACTACATGCACAGACATACTACATGTTATACATATCGTCTTAGTAATCGGAGGTGTTATTAACTAGTGTACTACTCATTTTCGGTTAATCTTTCTGTGTTTTGTACTGTCCTACAGGTAGATACAGATGGTTTGAATGTGTGACAAGGCAACCTTTTATAGTTACAGTTCAGTAACATATGCTATCCCGATGGCCAATTGGTGTTCCTAAGTAGCTAATTACATGCACATCAGCTGCGCTGCTACTACCTTAGCCAATACCATGGCTACAGTGAAGTATAATTGAATACTCCACTTGGGCATTGTCCATTTGACTTACTTGTGAGGAAGACAGTGTTGAGGTTTTGTTTGGAATCCATTGCAACAGCTGTATCGAGATGAACAGTAATATATTGAGTGCAATGCCTAGAGGAATTGGTCTAAATGTGAGTACTGCTGTTATATTTCTGAACATTGCTACTTGTGCAGGGTTTGTCTGTACCTAATACTTCTGCATATGTATCAGTCTGGCCAGGTTGTTTGACCAGCTCAAGGCTGCATAGCTATGCATATAATGTTAGGGGGTTTACAGTGTGCTTACCAGACATATTTAGTTTGGTGTTACTGTGTATCATACTGTGCTAATAATCAGCACTCAGTAAAATTTCCTGGTGTACAAACCTTTCAACCCTCTGAAATGGGATTAGCTCATACAAACCCTGTTACTTCAGCAGCTGCTCAATTGTATAAAGGCAACTATTTCACATAGGGCCATGTTAGTGTGCCTGTGTCCAGGTATGTTAAGGTTTCAGCAGATGTTGTACAGCAGTTGCATAATTGGTTATGGTATGGCAATATGTATTGATGTCATTATTTCAGTTGTGGGGTAGATGTTGGTGGGTGTACATAGCACATGCAGGTATGTAGGAACCCCTTTTATACAATGTTTATATGTGTGTGAGTGTTCTTTCCCTATGTGAACACATATCCCTTAGTGGACTAATACTATGGTAAATGCAGGCTGATTCAATAAGGCACTATTAAATGCTTCCTTTATAGCATGCAGGTACTGTTAGTCCTTGAATCCTTTTGGCAATACATCGGAATGTAATAAAGATTTGCAAAATGAAAGCTATCTGTGTAATTCTGTCATGGATATTTGCAGTCAATGCAGTTGTGTTGGTGACTGTGTCCGTAGAACATATTTGTAATAGCGTATTGGCATATACTCTTCATATGTTATGTTCATATTGTTTGGGGGGGCGGAATGTGTGATTGTTATGGTCCATATTATACTCAGATATGACCACTTCAGATGCTGTCTACAGACAGGTATGTATATATATATATATATATATATATATATATATATATATATATATATATATATATATATATATATATATGTGTGTGTGTGTGTGTGTGTGTGCGTGTGTATAGATATATACATTATTGCATACATTTATCTGTACCTCCATAGACGTGTAGATGTTTCTAACCTATCTATATATCTACATATATATGTAGACCTGTATATATCGACATGTCTCTATGTATCATATATATATATATATTTATATATATATATATATATATATATATATATATATATATCTATATATGAGCATACACCTTTAACTGGGTACATGGCGGGTTGTCCTATTTCAACACATTCCTCCCTTTTGTGTTTTAACCTGTCTGCATACACAACTGGGATAGGTACATCCCAGGTAGCTTACTGTTAGGTTAATCGAAGGATGGAGTACATGGTTGCTGGTTCTACTCCTGGAAGGTGTTATTATATTACCTCTCAGAGTAGGCACTGGTAGTGAATGTGTGAATAATGCATATGTACACAGTTGTGAGCAGGTTTGCCCATGGTTTGCGTGACATTAAGCAAAGGTGAAACGTGTGAAGTGCTTCTCCGTTTACCATGTTGCAGCACCACTTACCATCGCGCAAACATGTGGAAATCAGCTTACAACTGCTTAAGAGTGCTTTAATCCACCTGCATCCAAAAGCCCTTATTCTGGCCTCAAAATAACCTAACAGCCCTTACAGGTCTTGAACCCGGGACCATGATCACCACATTCACTGACCTTACCACTAAGGCATCTGAGATATGCACGAACGTTATGGTGTTTAGAATATACATTGTACTACAGACATTCCTCACTACTACAAACATATGTGACAATCAGTTGGTGTACATATGTCTGATACACGTTAATGTTCATATGTTTGTGAAAGTAGGTGTTGCAATGTGACATGACAGGGTGTATTATGAATGAGTATGGTTCTTGCTTTGAGTCCTTTTTATATTGTCCCCATACTCCATGTATGCCCCTCCAGTTCACTTATTGGACACCCGACCCAGGCCCTCCTTGATGCATGATTGCATTACCCATCATTCCTCCCCCACCCCAATATTCACAAACACAACAACCACCCCTTCTATGGTGACTTAGGTTAATATTAGTTGTTATGATTCCAGAGCTGCATGTATTTTGTGTACACTCCAATTCCTTTGGAGTGCTTCTGGGTCCCGAAGTGTGTTCATAAATGCTTATATATATGGCTCTTGCTGTAACTGTATAATATATCTATATATATATATATATATATATATATATATATATATATATATATATATATATATATATATATACATATATATATATATATATATATATATATATATATATATATATATATATATATATATATATATATAGATATATAGATATATACATATATGTGCAGACATCACTGACATATATATAGATATATCTGTGTATATATATATATATATATATATATATATATATATATATATATATATATATATATATATTTCATATTAGTTTGTAACAGTAATACATCTGTAGACTGGAATATGTTGGTTTGCAAACTACAGTACATTACAATATACTGTACATATGTTCACAAGGCCAATGTCCCATTTGTGATCATTACAGTGAAATGCATATGGCATAAGGTGTAGTCTCAGGACCATGAAACATGTGTACGCCTCGGATGGCTTAGTGGTTGTCCCATAACTATAGTGTGCATGGTCCAGGGTTCGACACCTGCGATGCTTTACAAATGTTTTTTCTGCAGAGTAAGGCTCATTTACACAGTTGTAAGCATTTTTAACAGTTTTTGTGTGACATTATAGCAGCGGTTAAACACAGTTAAACAAACGTTGTGACATATAACCTGCGCGCACAAGCATGGCCACATCCGCTAACTACTCCGGATATATTTCTGTCAGTGATGTACCATCTCACTATGTGCTGTCATGACATTACATTCTCTGTTGATGCATGTGTCTACAGGTCTGTTTCCTTCTCTGGGTATATACTCACATATCCAGGACCATGAGCTCTCCTGCACACATGGGTTTATATGGGTGATTCGAATGTTTATTATACAGACGATTACTACCTATATAAGCAAGCTGTGGTTAAGGTATACTTTTGCACATGATAAACATCCCTGCCCTTATCGGGATTTTAACCTCGAATGCACAGATACTATGTGGATGCTGAAACCATTACACTGTTGACATTAACATTGCTTCCGCCTATTTTCTATTTGGATGATTTCTATGTGTAAGCTAGGCTAAGCAAAGGGCGGGAGCCCCCAAACTCACTCAGCTTCACAAACTCTTGACATAACAACATATAACAAATATACTGTGAGACAATACATTGTATTTCTAACTACATTAGGCATAGCCCCTCACTGACACACTTCAAGGGAAACCTTCTTGTGTGAATGGGTAACAGACTATACACTCCTGGGATCATGTGTCCCAGAACCATACAGCCAGGGGGTGGTGGAGCCTGTCCAGTTTGATAGCTGCAAGACCTCTTGGGGGAATTGAATGGTGTTGAATTGCCACATTAACATGCCCTCTTTAGATCACTAAGTACCCCTATCACCATCCACAACCCCAGTCTTCAACAGCTTCCTGCAACTCTGCCTGGAATTGCTTCATTGGCTATGCTTGACAGAGGCTCAGTTACTTCATCAATTGCACTTGGGCAGATAGATAGTAGGCTATCTGTGCACCTCTAATGTGCAGGCCATCACAGCCATAATATGTGAATAAACAGACCTTCAGATCACAATATACAGTGTGAACTCACCATGTAGTCAGGAAACAGTTGAGTACAGCACGAACATACAGAACACTGATACTTAGTCACTCCAAATGCTTATCTTGGAAGCTAGAAGACTTGTATAAGGTTAAGGCTTTCTATTGCTTACCACTAGGTTACCTACAGGGTGGATGGAAAACAAGCACAGATGGGGAACATGCATGCAATGATACCATACCGGCCTATGTGTCTGCCTTAGACGTTGGAATACAGGCCAAGGCTATTGGCGCCCCCATGGTGCCTTATTTAGGAGAGTCCCAAAGGTGAATACCAGGTCCGTAAACAGCACAATAGCAGATTCATTGTGGTTTATGCTACTAAACACCAGGGGTTGTGATCACAACATGCATGCACTCACAGCACTCCTCAGGATGGACAACATCAACATCTGTGGCTTAACTACAATCTGTCTTAAGGGTCCTGAGAGAACACCAGCACTACCAGACTACAACCCATACCACACATTTCAGCCACGGAACATGGACTGACAGACATGGAGGGGTTCTATCCATATTCATCAGGGATACCTACACCTCCAGGTTAGTGGGGCAGCATGATACCTCTGTGATCATCCATGTGCAGCTAACATCAGCCATGTGGAATGTGGCCTGCTACGGATCACCCTCTATGACCCAGGACCTCCACTCCACCTACCTGGAGGCAGTGGTGAACACGACAGTCCTAACATATACCCTGGCATATGTCGATGTCAACTACCATACCATTAACTGGGAAACATACTCCGGTACTCACTTCTGGGGCCAGCGCTTCCTGGAAAGTATCACCTCATATGCCCTGTATCAGGTGGTAACCTCCCTAACGTGGGGTGGAAGTTACTAGATGTGGTCATCACCAACATGGGCAACAGGTGCATCACAGTGGAGGTTAACCAGTCACTGGTTAGATCTGGCCATGAACTATTCACTGTTTCCACACTCTAGCATCTCCCCCACCCACGCATACCACAGTGTACACCTTTCCTACAGCTACATTTACACTACTAGTGACAGGGGTGGGGGGTTTTACAGCCCCCACGCTAAGGGGCAACACTGCTCCAGATACAGACAGATTTACAAATGCAGTCTATAAGCACCTACATGGATGTATGGATCGTGCCATCACTGGTAAACCAAGACTCACTCCTCCTAGACAAGGACACCGTATTGTTGGACCTCTGCAATAAACAGGCTATACTACAGATGTAGGACAGTGTTCCAGACACACAGCAAATCCCACGAAGGGCAGACATCCGTGACCACTATTAGTATGATATGTAGGTCCCTCATGACATCATCCAATGCTAACATCAGCAGGAGAATACGCAAGGATTCGAAAGATAACCACAAAGCCTTCTTTGGCTATGTCAAGGATCTACATGGTGACACACAGATTTGCACTGTACCAGTGAAATATAGCGGAAAATATGCTGACCCTATTGACATCGCCAACATCCATGCAGATACAGTCGATGCATACTTCACCCCCTAAAGAGCCCACAACACTACTAGAAAGGTAAAGTATACCAACCATCAATGACACACAGGTGGAAATGGCCCTCTCTAACTGCAGAACACAGCATCAATGGAGGCAGATGTTGACCCAGACTGCATCTTGCAAACTGTACAAGACAACCTGCCCCCCACCTAATTATGCATTCCTACCTCAGCCTCTCCACAGGCTACATGCCCATGCAATGGCACGTGGCAATGGTTATTCCACTCCACGTCACGTGGAAATAACAACTGACCATGGTAACTACCACCCCATAAGCCTGACTAGCCTGGTCTGCAATGGTATGGTTTGCATCCTCATGGCACTCATTAACGATGACATTGGTAGCCTTCAGACACATGACCCAACTCAGGTCAGCTTGGCTGACTGCAGTTCATGCCTACTGAACCTGTTTGACGTCTTACATACAGTCACCAAGATGTCAGATGACAGGGGAGGTGGTTCACACATACTACCTGGACCTCACCAAGGCTTTTGACACCATGCCCCACTCAGGTATTATTGATAAACACACCAACCTGTACATTCACCCATACATCACAGGTGGGGTTGCCAACGGTCTTACACACACAACCCACATGGTACGACTAGCGGTATCTAGGTCCAACTCTTGAACAGTCATGACTGGTGTCTCAGTCCTGGGAGCCCTACTGTTTGGCATACACGTCTCAGATGTACAGGCAAACACAGGTGGACGATGGCAGACCATGTTTGTCAATGACTGCAAACTGGGAGCCATGACTGATAGTCCACCTGACACAGACATCTCTCAGGGGGCCTCACAGAGAACATCACAGGGTGCCAATGACATGGCCTCCAGCCAAGTGCCACTAACTGCATGGTCATTCCATTGTGGAATTGGCACCCACATATTAACACATGAGCGGCAGCCACTTTAATACAGATGAGGTGCTAGGGTATCTGGGGACTAAGGTAGATAGTAATCTCCTCTGTGACAATCATATCTCCACAGTAGTTAGAACATCCTTTTATGTAGGCCATCTGACTACTAAAGGATTCCCATCTAGACATACTGGGGTTATAGTGCCCCTTTACTCATCACTCATCAGTCCCATCATAGGGTATAATAATCCATGTGGGATGTACCTCAGAGGACACGTCCAACAGCTGGGGGGGGGTCCATGAATGTACCTCACCAAGGGGAATACTGGCCTCCAACATATGGTCTATGCAGCTGGACTGAATAAACTCCTGCTTTACTCAGTGGCATCTCGTTTACCCAGAGATGATCTCCACTGACCAATACAGCCATGTTGAACTCTGGCTTAATGGATATGCTCCACCTATGGGAATCCATGTCACAGTGAGCCACACACTGTGAGCTGACCTTGCCACAACAATAACCAGAAGATGCTGGAGGGACAGCTTCCTGTCACAGACACTCCCCATACTTTGGAACAACATCCCTAACTACATTTTACAGAGCCCCTCACTAACACTCTGCAAGAGAAACCTTGAAGGGTTGATGGGGAACAGTAGATGTACCCCAGGGATCCTGCCATTGGCTCTGCTCCACACAGGGGTGGTTAATGACTCAATGGGGTGGCAAACGCTGACACATTTTGGCTGGCCTTATGAATGGCCTCTGGCAGTTGGCCAAGTACCTACCTATGAATCTATACATACAGTATATGCATATGCTGATAGCTTAGTTTACTGTTCAGGTGTTGACTTACCTTGTGCCACTGGCTGTTGTGGGTGCAATAGTTGAGGGCTGCCTATGTTGGATGCACAAAGTAGACTGCCTATACATGACAATTTACAGGTAGTCTTGTGTGTGTGCCATCCATTTTTACTGTGTGTGCAGGGAGAGAAAGGTGTCAGTCCCTAGGTTCCTACACTGTCAGTGTGTGTGTGCTATATGTTCCCTCTTTGCCAAGGTATGGGCATTCTGGGCACACCTCCGCCTGTCTACTGGAGCTGGCTCAGGATGTTTGTGGTCTGAGTACCTCTGTGCCTGTGGGGCTCTTGGCAATGGTGGTGGGCAGTGAGGACCTTCAAAATTCTGTCTCTGCTGCAGCTGTTTCTGCAGGACCATATTGTATAACATGGCACACACTATAAAGATGTGGGCACACGTGCCTGGAGAGTACTGCAAGGCTCCACCAGATATGTCCAAGCAACAAAACTGTGATGTCAGCATCCCAAACACATGCTCTATGATGATTCTGGTTTGTGCGTGTGCCTCATTATGGCATTCCTGCATGGGTGTGTGTGCATTTCTGATGGGAGTCATCATCCATGGTTCCAGTGCATAGCCAGCATCCCCCACCAGTTGGCTATTTGGGATGTCCCCCCTGGCAAATAACCGATACAGCTGTGAGGCATGCCAGATGTGGGAGTCGTGATAGCTTCCAGGGCTGCTAGCACACACATCCATGATAATGCCCTGGGCATTGCACACGACCTGGCAGTTAATGGAGGGGTATGTCTTGCGGTTTATGTAACACCTTCCCTGCTCACCAAGTGGTGATTTGATGTGTATGTGTATGCAGTCTATTGCACCCAGTACCTCCAGGTATTCTACCACATGGTGGAAGAGATGCATATTGCTGGCCAACTCCTCCTGCATTCAGGGGATGTATATGTGCTCATTGGCATGTGGTAACATGGCATCCAGGAACTGGTGTAGTACCCTGGATGCTGATGCCTGTGAGATACCCATGATATCCCCAGTTGGTCTTTGAAAGGTACCTGTAGCTAGCATTCTCAGGCTTACACATACCTTCATATCCACTGGGATGGGTTCCCCTCTGTTTGTTCTGGCTCTGAGGTGTGGCCGGCACAGCTCCACAAGTTGCTGTAGGGTGTCCCTATCCACCCTGTAATGCTCTACTATCTCCAGATCATGTAGCCCCTGGTAGGTTAGCCTGGGTCTGAACACTCTCCTCCTCCTCTGGTGCCTGCGCTGGTCATGTGCATCATCCTACACACCACCTTCAGTCTCCAACACATGCTGGTGGATCAAAGCTATGGCAGCCCCTAACATGTACATAATAAAAGTTTCCTGTCTGTATGCACCACTGGTGCAGAGTGTATGCTAATACACAAATGTGTGTGAGGTGCTTTCACACTTTATAGCATTGTGCTATGAATGCTGCTGATGTAAGTGGGTGTGTATGAACTATTCCAGCTGTTGCATGTCTTAATTATGGATTTTGCAATGAGTACTGCAAGTGTGGGGCATTTACTGTGGAGATCTACTTGCCTGCCTTGATTACACTGTTGCCCTTTAATTCACTTTTAGACTTGGATCCTCTCCCATTATCAGGCATGCATCCATCTGCCTTCTTTCTTGTTTTATACTTTCCCTACCCAGTCATGGTGAATTGTGCCTTGTAGCTAATATACTGCATATCACCTTTGTTCTGCTTTGACACTTTGCTGTTTTCTTTGCAGTACAGCCCCTCCTCTTCCATGTTTTGCAGGTAGTTGCTTGCAGCCTTGTTAGCTGTTGTCAATGGCTCTCTGTAGGCTCTAGGTGTTAATTAGTCATTTCTACTCCAGTTTCACTGCTGCAGCATTTCCCTATTTCTTTCCTATATCCTTGCTGTTTCAGCTGCAGTGCGCAAGGCGCATACCCATTTACCAGGTTTACGTGCGTTTTCATCTCCATTCACATGCATACTCGGTTACCTTGTGTACTCTCAGCTAAACATAGCTAGGGGCAATTCAACACACCACTATCCTGCAGTTTGCCTAGCTAGGGGCAGACCGGTTTAGCAAAGCTCCAATATGCTTACAGTAATGGCAACACACTCCTCTCTTGATGTCATCTTTATCTCAAGGGCTCACCTCGGTGTTATAACACTACGCTGTGATGTGCATCCTTACACCAGCAGAAAATCTGAGATTCACTATTACTCCTCTCATTTGAGAAAAAATGAAACCAAACAATTACGGACTGTGCCGAGTGCCATTTAATGAAAAGCTAAACAACAAGCTCTAATATACTAAACACTTTCACCATCAATACAGTGGCTTCTTCAGAGTAAAAGGAGCATCAAATCACAAACTTTAAATACTCACTGAATTTTTGAAATGACCTATCAAAATTCTTTCCTAATTAAATACATACACAACTTAATAATAAGAAAAACATATAAAATCACACCCTTACAAACATTTGTAAAGCACATGTTCATGAAATTATTAAACTCTCAAAGAATAAATAAATAGTAATAATACCAATAATAATAAATAATGTTCAAGTGTTTCACAACAATATAGAATAAAGATAAAAAAAAACTCATAATCAATACTTATAGACTGACACAAACATCAAACAACCATTACCCTTTGCTTCAGTATAGGCATTGCCTACTAATTCCTAGCTACTGCGCATAACACTGCCACTGCCCCTTAGCAACCCTTGCGCCATGAGTATGGTGTAGCATGCCTGCCATTGACTATTATGGGGGAATCGTATTATGTGTTTTATTGCGGTTTTATTCTATATTTTTATATATTCCTTGTGATCCCCTTTGCGCACCACTGCCCTGCACTTCCATGTCGCGATAGTGCGACTATATATCATCATCATCTTCTGTCGGCTGTTCCCGTTAGGGGTCACCACAGTGGATCACCTGTTTCCATTTCTTCCTGTCCTCTGCATCTTGCTCTGACACATCAACCACCTGCATGTCCTCTCTTACCACGTCCATAAACCGTATCTTAGGCCTTCCTCTTTTCCTGTTACCTGGTAGCTTCATCCTTAGCATCTTTTTCCCAATATACTCAGCATCCCTCCTCAGCACATGTCCAAACCAATGTAATCTTGCCTCTCTGGCTTTGTCTCCAAACCTTCCAACCTGGGCTGACCCTCTAATATACTTATTCCTAATCCTGTCCAACCTCATCACACCCAGTGCAAATCTTAGCATCTTTAACTCTGCCACATCCAGCTCAAACCCCTGCCTTTTTGTCAATGCCACTGTCTCCAACCCATATAACATAGCTGGTCTCACTACCCTCTTGTAGACCTTCCCTTTCATTCTTACAGGTACTCATCTGTCACAAATCACTCCTGGCACTCTTCTCCACCCACTCCATCCTGCCTGTCCTCTCTTCTTCACCTCTCTTCCACACTCACCATTACTCTGAACTATTGACCCCAAGTATTTAAACTCATCCGCCTTCACCACCTCTACTCCTTGCATCCTCACCATTCCTCTATCCTCCCTCTCATTCACACACATATATTCTGTCTTAGTCCTGCTGACCTTCATTCTTCGTCTCTCTAGAGCATATCTCCATCTCTCCAGGGTCTCCTCCACCTGTTCCCTACTCTCACTACAGATCACAATGTCATCTGCAAACATCATAGTCCATGGGGACTCCTGTCTGATTTTGTCTGTCAACCTGTCCATCACCATTGCAAATAAGAAAGGGCTCAGAGCTGATCCTTGATTTAACCCCACTTCCACCTTAAACGCATCCATCACTCCCACTGCAGACCTCACCGCTGTCACGCTACCCTCGTACATATCCTGTACCACTCTTACATACTTCTCTGACACTCCTGACTTCCTCATACAATACCACAACTCCTCTCTAGGCACCCTGTCATATGCTTTCTTTAAGTCTACAAAAACTCAATGCAACTCCTTCTGACATTCTCTGAACTTCTCCATCAACACTCTCAAAGCAAACATCACATCTGTAGTGCTCTTTCCTGGCATGAAACCATACTGCTGATCACTAATCATCACGTCCCTTCTTAACCTAGCTTCCACTACTCTTTCCCATAACTTCATGCTGTGACCGATCAATTTAATCCCTCTGTAGTTACTACAGCTCTGCACATCACCCTTATTCTTAAAAATCAGTACCAAAACACTTTTTCACCATTCCTCAGGCATCCTCTCACTTTCTAAGATTTAATTAAACAATCTGGTTAAAAACTCTACTGCCATTTCACCTAAACACCTCCATGCTTCCACAAGTATGTCATCTGGGTCAACAGCCTTTCCATTCTTCATTCTCTTCATAGCTATCCTTACTTCCTCCTTGCTAATCCATTGTACTTCATGATTCATGATCCTTACATCATCCAACCTTCTCTCCCTCTCATTCTCTTCATTCATCAACCCCTCAAAGTACTCTTTCCATCTCCTCAACACACTCTTCTTGCTTGTGAGTATGTTTCCCTCATTATCCTTTATCACCTTTACCTGCTGCACATCATTCCTAGCTCGGTCCCTCTGCCTAGCCAATCGGTACAGGTCCTTTTTTCCCTCCTTAGTGTCCAACCTTTCACACAACTCCTCATATGCCTTATCCTTATCCTTCACCACCTCTCTCTTTGCCATGCACCTCATCTCCTTATACTCCTGTCTACTTTCTTCATCTCTCTGACAATCCCACTTCTTCTTTGCCAACCTCTTTGCCTGTATACTCTCCTGTACTTCCTCATTCCACCACCATGTCTCCTTGTCGTCCTTCCTCTCTCCCGATGTGATATCAAGCACCTTTCTAGCCATCTCCCTTACTAGCTCTGCTGTAGTTACTCAGCTATTTGGTAACTATTCATTGCCATCCAGTGCCTGTCTTAACTCATCCTTGAACTCCACCTCACAATTACCCTTTTTCAATTTCCACCATTTGATCCTTGGTGCTGCCCTCACACTCCTCCTCCTCTTCTTGATCAGCAACGCCATCCTACAAACCACCATCCTATGCTGCCTAACTACACTTTCTCCAGTCACCACTTTACAGTCTCCATTCTTCTTCAGACTGGCCCTCCTACATAAGATATAATCCACCTGTGTGCATCTTCCTACACTCTTGTATGTCACCCTATGCTCCTCCCTCTTGTTAAAATACATATTCACCACAGCCATGTCCATCCTTTTCGCAAAATCCACTACCATCTGACCTTCTGCATTCCTTTGTTTAACACCATTCCTACCCATCACTTCCTCATCCCCTCTGTTCCCTTCACCAACATGCCCATTGAAATCTGCTCCAATCACCACTCTCTCACCCTTGGGTACAGTCATCACCAATTTATCCAATTCACTCCAAAATTTTTCTTTCTCATCCATTGCACACCCAACTTGTGGAGGATATGCACTAACAACATTCATCATTATATCATCAATTTCTAGCTTCATAAACATGACTCTATCCGACACTCTTTTCACCTCCAAAATGCTTTTAGCATACTGTTCCTTCAGAATAACTCCTACACCATTTCTCCTCCCATCCACACCATGATAAAAAATTTTAACCCACCTCCGATACACCTAGCCTTACTCCCCTTCCATCTGGTCTCTTGCACACACAATATTCCAACCTTCCTTCTGTCCATCATATCAGCTAGCTCTCTCCCTATACCAGTCATACTGCCAACGTTCAAAGTTCTGACCCTCACTACTACAGTCCTAGCCTTTCTCCTCTCTTCCTGCCTTCGGCCATGCCTTCCGCCTCTTCTCCTCCTTCGGCCAACAGTAGCCCAATTTCCGCCAGCACCCTGTTGGCGGTCATTGTTAACCCGGGCCTCGACCGATCCAGTATGGAAATATTTACTGGTGACTGCATGAAATGATTTGGCGAAGTTTTACACCAGATGCCCTTCCTGACACAACCCTCCCCATTTATCCGGGCTTGGGACCGGCACAAAGAAATGCACTGGCTTGTGCATATATTAAATGTTAATTTTATATTTTTACATTTTTTTTATGCCAATGGCTATGTATTTAGACATTGGCATATATTAACATTATAATACATGTGTCTGGTCGGCTGTCATGGTTCCGATTTTATGTTCGCAAAAATGTAATCCGTTTTCTACGGTTTACATTTCTGCTTGCTTACACTACGTCTGCACCACTTCCTGAATCACTAAATACCTTAACTTGCAGGCTACACTGCTGCACATAGGGTAATTAGCATACAAGGCTCAGGAGTTGTGCAGGTGTAGCGTATGCTGGTAGTGCACATGGAAACAGCTCGTACCTGAATCGCTCGGTGGCCATATTTGGTGTTAGAACACCGATGCTACGCCTGCACCTGGCACAAGCTTCATGAATCCCAGGGATTGGGTATTTAGAAACATTAAAGTTTATTTAAAATATCACAAGAAAAAGCTAAATAAGAATTAATTTCGGTTTATAATGGTTTGTAAACAGCCATCCAAGAAAGTCTAGTGCTTGTCGCCTGTATATGTAATATGTAAGGGTCATGAATAAGAACTGCTCTTGAATATGTTGCCTCCCAGTGGGGTTCCATGAAGAGATTTTTGTTTAATTTGAAAAGGTTCAAAGAAAGGCAGACAATGCTACAATGCTTATTTATGGTTTCTCTTTGTTCTCAAAAGTCACACTCCCCCCACCCTGCATAAGAGTGAGTGGAGAAATGATCCGTAAAAATAACACTATGAGCACTAAGGTATTATTCAGAAGTTTGGGCCTCAACATTATCCATGATGATTGCAATGTCAGATGGGCTAATCAACATGTATGATAAAGTCCATATAATTCTGTTGGAAGAAGGAAACTATATGCGGAAAGGCTTATTTAGAATGTTTTGTCTACATATTGTAGAGGTCCATCCTTCTTAGACATCTAAAAGAAGAGCTTGGATAATTTATTGAAAATCAGTGTGCACCATATTTGCTAGGTTTGACCTCTGGAATTTAAATCACCTTCCTTGTAATAATATACTTTTATTGAAAACCTGGACAGCAAATCTGCAAGAATACTAAAGATTCATGGGGAGTTGCTGCAAGCCATTGTAACAGAACCCTTTATATATTTTATTAGTAGCAAAGAGATGTCTGAAAAATCACTTGTGCCAGTTAACAAGGTGAGGACAAGAAAACATCCAGATAACTACATATCTGTTAGTCTTACCTGAAGAGCAGATAAAGCCATCAAGCACATACTGAATGAAGCACTACTGGAATTGCTGAAATGCAACAGCCATCAGGAGATGCGTTTTCATGAGTTCCTACCCAAGCTGCTCTGCAACAGACTCCCCAGTCACATAAAAAAAGTCATCCCTGTCCATATCCAAGCCCAACTTGGATCTATGTATGGGGAAACAGAAATATTACCCCAGGCCTGCACCCTGTACTATTAATGGACAGAGGCAGCTCCCAAATACTTTATCCCATGTATGGGTCCTCTCAAATTATCTATTGTATGATTCCAGTTATTCTCATTTGGGGTAATATATAATTATTGACCATGGGATGAGAAGGACAGTCTCTTCACAAATACGAAATCCTTCCAATCCCAGCTACTTTTAGCCAGTTGTACAAATGGGTGCAATGAAAAATGGATGGGGAAAGCTTTTGGACATGTCATTCCACCACATCAGCAAATCCATTAACTCTATCTACCATCCAACTTCTAACTAGCAAACTAGAAGGTAAGTCAGGGTGGTGGCTAAGTGGATCATGGAATGGCTAAAGGGAACAAAGCAAAAGGTGGTTGCAAGAAAACATTTCTAACAGATAGGCATGGCTGATGGAATTACAGAGGGTTTGGACCTGAATGTGGTACTCTTTGGAATATCTATGTTAGCTATCCCTAGTAGTACTGATATTCTAATCAACCTTTTCCTTGGTGACTCTAAAATTAAGGATATGGCACTAGGAGGTGTGGAAGTACCTGTGGTAGAATCTTAGCAAACTAATCTAGTTAAAAGTAGTAGATGAGGTCTGGTGATGTAAATTGCAAAGTCTTATACCCTGGTACTCAGATCCCCCCCAAATGACTTACTGGTTTGGTAGTGAGGCAAAGCAGGCATGGTTGAGAAAGCTCTTGAATTCATAATCACTTCACAAAAATGAATCATCAGTCATAAAGAATACAAAATGCTGGATTTCTTTTATATAAAGTGGCTGATTCAAGAAACAGAGCAAAAATCTTACCACACTTATGACAGCCCACTCACAACAGGAATAGTGTGCACAATTCTATTGTCTTTTCTGGGAAAATGAAGTAAAATTAGTTGACAGTTTACAAAACCTGTAAGAAGGGCTTGTGGAACTGGATTTGTTCTATGTAAACACGAGGAAGAGTAGAGGAACTTATATGAAATTAAGGGGGAAATGTGGGGCTGGGGGCACAAAACCCAGACAGAAGACAATAGATTCATATCAAATATAAGGAAATATTTCTCTGTGGAAAGGGTGGTACATGAAGAGATATGCAACACATAGGAACTAGAAGATTCAAACATGCAGAAAGATATGGGACAGATGATAGAAACGGGAATGGTTGTGGAGCATCATATTGCTGGCTGCATCAAAAGGGCAGACTAGATGGACAGCTGTGTATTATTCTGTCACTATGACTATGTAATGTATATAATAATAATGCAATGTACAGGATGTGAGAGCTCTGTGTCTGAAACTACATACAACTGTGTGAGGCCTGGCAGACGAAATAACAAACCACAAGGAAACTTGCATCTTGAAGTGTTCTTCACATTGAGACTGGCTATGCTTTTTCAGGCATTACTATCTGTATGCTGTATGTCTTTAAAAGTTTTATATTACCAGAGGATTTGATCATTAGTGAAACCGGATGTACTTCTGTTCTTACATGGTTCTGAACTACTGTCAGTAGAAATAAACCGACAGAGTGACATCACCTTTTTTAATTTGCAATCCTAGTTTAATCAAGCTCTTTTGGTGGGATTTCTATATTTTCCCACCCACCCCCCTTTGCTAAGGACTACAGCTCTCATTTATTTTAGGGATGATGCAAGCACTCATGTGCAAGCATCACAGGGCCGCTGTGGAGATAGACTGAAATGGTGAAGGAATATGACAACTAGTTGGACATACCAGCATGTCAATTTCATTCTTTGCCAGTTATCTAGCCCACTGTATTTCACCTTCTTCCTCTTCGGCTGCCATAGCAGTAGACTGAATGTGTTGTATGGATAACTGAGGGCATATAGTGATATCTCTCACAACCATGTCTTCTCCCTTTATTTTAAACGGAGTTTCTGTATTAATAAAGTACAAGGAAGAACAGTAGTACAGAGGGACCAAGAAAAGTTGCTGGCAGTTTCATAAATAATACAGTGGTAGGACCATAAGAAAAGAAAAAGCAATTACTGAATGACATATTTATATCGGAAGTACATATGGCTTTGCACATTCACTGTGAGCCAATGTGCAATGCTATTTATATATGCTAGTTCTCTGACATGGTGTGATGCATTGTTATATAGGACACTTTCCTTTTCAGTACAGTGTGATCTTAGTGATGTGCTGATGTTATTAGCTTCACAGCAGTTTATAATTACTTGGTCATTTCCTTGGTAAAGAATAGAAGACTATCACAGTATTCTGTCATGTACTCCAAGGGGGTGTGACTGATTACATGGGCACAGTAAATTTTAGCTATTTTGGCTGCTGTTTTGCTCAAAAGACTCCATTTTCTTCATACATGATTTTGCTGACCGGCATTTATTTTAATATAAAATAAAGGTGACATTATAGGAAATAAAGTATACCATGCTAATTAAATAGTGACATTTAATCTATTTTAACGTACTGACATGCAATATGATAATATATCTACATCTTCCTCTAACTACAGATAGGTATAGATATGTGTATGCATGTATGTTAATTTGCATATAAAAGAAGATGTAATAGATTTTGTAGTTTCTGGTCAGCATTCAAAAAAGGTATAATAGATTTTATAGTTTCTGGTCTGCATTCAGAAAATACCTCTTGCATCTTGGTGCCAGCCTGTACAGAACTGCTCATCTAATGTTTGTCCATAAGTCCTGGTTCAGAAATGGGAGTGTGGATAGCATCCTCATGTATAATTAATGAAGTAGTTTGGTGCCCTTTGTTTACTACAAAGTGACTTAGCACAGCTGATGCTCAATGGGTGAGCCCTCAGATTTACCAAACTTATGTCATCATGACATCACACCCCATCATGACATCACACTGTGACCTGTTTCCAAGCTAAGCATTTTTTACTAAAATAACCACAAGAACACGAGTGTTACAGGTGCCAATTTCTGCAGCTGCTTAGAGCAGACACATTTGTCTCTCTAACAGTATTGTTTCTGCAGTCTATGTACAAATGTTTCCTTAAACTGCTGGGCATCCACAAATCCTTTGTTAATGCTGGGAATCACAAATGAGAAGTAGCAGATTGTGGGGCCATCGGAGTTATTAAGAGAGTCAAGCATTAAGTGCCAACTGCGTGTGCTGATCTCTGACCTCTTTGTACTTGGCTTTAATATTGATTTTGTTAACTGGGTGTGTGGCCTGATTATTAAACTCTTCAACAATGACCCTGTCCAAAATGCAAAGACATACAGATAAAAGTCAGTCATAGAGCTAAGAAACAATGTATGATAAAGACAAAAAAGTAAAATGCAAAAAAAAAAAAAAAAAAAGAAAAGTAAAGGCATATCATCAAGTATTGTTTATCATGCAATATACACACAATTTTAACATTTTAAGATGGGCTAGTTTTTGACTAAATAGTGTCTATGCAAAATACAAATGTCAAGCCTATGCATATTGTTTTCCTTCATCCCAGCACCTACCTTCTAGAATTATAAGATAAATATGAGACAAAACTGGTGTCTTTGCAAAATATGAACAATAAATGCTTGCAAATCAATTTTTCTTCATCCCATCAACTAACATCCATGATTGTTTTATCATATTTCATGACTACAGCAAGTCCTGTTTATCATTGAATACAAACCAAAACTAACAACTAAAGAAGAAATGTGAAAACAAATTATTTGTAGTTTATAAACCACCATAATTACAGGACAAAATCAGCAGAAAGCCAATGTTGTTAAGCAACTTTGTGATACCTGAAAGGTGTTTAACAAGCTTTTTTTAAGCATCTCAAACCACTAAGATCTTGTCTCACACCAGAGCTAATGCTATTACAGTTTTGTTCTTAATTTCTTAACATCCATGCCTTGACCACATAATAAACTTGTGATACTGAGCCCTGCTCATGATACTTTATGTTACAATGATAATAAAGCATCATAATTTGAGACAGAATTGCCAACAGAATCAGAATCTACATTCTTAATGATAATTCTGTTTATTAGATTATATACTGCTTCGTAGTCCACAAGCAGTGAATTCAACAAGAGAATTCTGTGTGTGCGCTGGTTTCAAAACTAAGTCAGTGCCCATTGTTTCATATATGACTGTACTTTAAACCCTTAGGGGCAGACATCTTTAGCTGCCTGAACAAGTAAACAAATCTCTTAGACAATGCTAATGCCACTGAATATTAGCTGAAAGGAAAATCCCTCAGATTCACTAATCCTCCGTGCAGGACTACTCTAGTCCTGCAAAGCGCTAGTCTAAGAGGAGGAGGGCAGCGTGCTATGCATATTAAGGAAGGCGTGCTGCCTGAACACCTAATGCTATATGGAGCGTGGACGAGTGCAGGGGGCGTGTCTGAGAGCAGAGCTCTCAGAATAAACATGCCTCTGCAAAGTAGAACTGAAGAATGTGTACATAAAAGAGCAAGACCGCTCATAAGTGTCCGCATATCCCAACCAACAGGCCCCATGTGTTCAACAGCAGCAGTACACTGAAAAAAAACATGAATAAACCCTTGTAGTAATGTATTTAAAACTCTGAGTACAGCTAACCGTAGGTGCGCGGGTCTGCCCATCGCTCAGCTATGGGTAAAGCAGCATGAAAGGCTGAAGAGGATAACATGGAAGAAATAGCAAATGAAGCAGCACAGCAATAGTGTAGTGGTCACAGCATCCGCCTAACGAGGAGGCATTCCTGGCTCGAGTCCCACTGCAGCACATACCATTTTCCATGTGTAATCTGTATACGAACAATTATGTACATTTTATTGTTGTAGAACCTACCAAATAACAATAAATGTGAACTGGAGTACTGCATTAAATGCACATGTGAAGAGTCAGTACCATAATGATTAAGTCAGCAGTAAGCAGGCGTATGCACAGATAAGCAGTAGTAAGCATATGTAAGCAATAGTAAACATGTGCAAGTGCGTATGGGCGGGGTGAAGCACCGGTGACACAGATCAAGCAAAGGAGACGCTAACTGCGTGTAACACACTGTGACCGGAAGTCAGCAGTGCTAACCTCTGCGCAAACCCACTCACAATCGCTTGAAAGTGCCTTAAACACACCGTATCAAATGGCCGGACTCATGTGTGGGCCTGTGTACACTAATGGAGTCAGTCGTAGGTATCGCAAAGCATACGTGGTACACAAGGTTGGCCGGTATGCACATGAAACACAGTACCCAGCAATGCCAGTCAACATTACTGGATATGTAGCTAAAGAATTACAGGTATATGTGTTTGTATGAATACCCTTAACTATATAGATATATACCTCCCCTCTCTGTAGTACAAATGTATACATACATAGATAGACATATCCATAAATTCCCACAAATGCAGATGTACATATGCAGACACCCATACATCCACATGTCGTTAGATATATATACTGCACTATATATATATATATATATATATATATATATATATATATATATATATGTATATGTATATATTTATATATATGCAGACATATACATATGTATATATGTCTATATATATATATATATATATATATATATATATATATATATATATATATGTGTGTGTGTGTGTGTGCGTGTGTGTGTGTGTGTGTGTGTGTAGATATACACAGATATATACCTATGATAAGATACAGCATCTAAGAATGACATATGTTCACAGGCCATGCCAATGGAGGTGAGGGGCCGAAGCAAGAAATGTGTAGCATGTAGCATGGACCCCCCCCCCCAGCCAGACAGAGGAAACATACAAACAAACCCACAAACAATGTAAACATTCCACTGCTCTCCAGACCACAAGCAGGATACAACCGGGGGGAGGGACACAGTGGACCCGTGAAGTCTAATCTTGGAACAGAGACAGGAGCGTCCCTTGCGGGACATCCTAAAAATTGTCTTGTTATAGGAGGAATCCAGTGCGATGACCTATCAAGGTGGGGTGTGTACATACCCAGAATGCAAGGGTGGGAAAGCCTGATGACCCATGGGTCGAGACAACGTATGAGATGGGTCCCATGAAGTGGAGAGTGGGCAGTGTGTACTGGTGTGTAAAGACCCGACCTGCGCCCAGAGTAAGGATGAGTGCTGTAGAGGAGGTGCGGGTGGGGAACTATGGGTAGCTAATTATGGGTCTAGGCGTGCAGGTGTTTGCTGGAGTGGGTCTATACAGATAGCCCCAGGGATGTAAGCAATAGTGTTCATTCGACAGAGGCGCCACCCAACGAGCAGCCACACCCGCTACGAGTCCCAATGCAGCACAGCCTATTGTACATGGCAAAGAATGGAATAACTAGATGTAGATGTAAAGATGTATAGGTGTGTGTGTATATATACCCATACCTACATGGAGTTATACCCCTCCCTCTCTGTAGTACAAATGTATACCTGCAGAGACAGAATATAAGTAAATACCCACATATAGATATATACATATGCAGAAACCCATACATCCATATGTCGTTTTATATATATATATATATATATATATATATATATATATATATATATATATATGTGTGTGTGTGTGTGTGTGTGTGTATGCATACATATACAGAACTATGGGTATGCAATTATGGGCCTAGGCATGCAGGTGTTGGCTGGCGCAGTTGTATTCGGACTGCCCCAGGGATGTAAGTAATATTGCGAATTGGGAAGAGCGTCTGCCCATACCACTGAATCTCTTAGAGCAATACCTCTGGACAGAACCTAAACTGTTGGGGGAACAAATAGGGACAGAAATTAAATATACCACTTACAACCTTAGAAAGCTGAAAGAATAATAGGTTATGCATTAGCATGACTCTTCTGAAGAATGTGGAGTCATAAACTCAAATACTTGTCTTTATTTGATGACTTCATTTCCCAGGTATTTGCCAGACAGGTGCAGATTGTAAGAGGAACATATAAAATTAGGAAGCAAAACTCTGGACAGTCTGTGGAAACTGTACAGTCGATGGGTATACTTTCGCCTAATGGGCAGCCATTCCCGATATTGAGCAGCACAGTCCAGTTTACACGGCAAAGTGCGGAATAACCATATGTGTTGTTGCATATCCCACTACACAACACCTAAGAACACATGGTCGCAACACCCCACTGCAGGCATGTAAGCCGATATAATTGGCATCACAAGGTATTAATGTAGTCCTCACCCCCACCCAGGGGTGTGAGTGTCCAACACAAACACCAAATGCAGTATATATGCCCAGCTGGTGTCGTAGACGACATGGCCCACTGTGGACCTTCCCTGCAGCCGTCCTGCACATCCCTGGATAATTCCCCTACCAACTCCCCCCTTTGTGCCCCATGCACATCACATACCTATCAGCCCCTGTTCCATTGCTATTAATGTTTAAGGTTACACGTAGGTGACACCCTCTTCCCCCACTATAGTGGCAGTATCTGGAACCCCCAACCCACATGCAGTATCTCAGCTGTCCCACAGGACACATGTAAATAACACATGAAGGAACACCACAAGCACACTTGGATCAGCACAGGCTCACCACCTTGCGAAACCCTCCCCCTAACTCACACTTTATACCACTACAGCAACTAGTGAAACCGACGCCTCTTGTCCTGCCTCTCATACAAATTCCAACATCTGACAAACCTTCCCTATTGCTCCCCATCCAATTATTCCTACAGGCTACTATACAGTTAAAATGTCACCCCCAATACCTACCTACCTACTCCTTCACTATTTCCTCTACTATACCACACAGGTATGGAATAACTACACCTACCCTGAATACCTGCATGTAACCTATCCAGACCTGTTAAACAGGAATCCAGCTTCACCTAAACTGACCTTTGTCAACAGTCATACCTGACCAGTAAACCTGACCTAAGCATGGATAATACCGACATGTCAATGTAAAATGAGCATGAAGAATGGGGGACGTAGCTATGTTACGTCTGTTACCCTCTATGTATGTGAACACTCCAGTATTAATTGTAATAAGTAGCTGGGGTCAATGTGGAGCTCTACTCCCGGGGTCACTGCTGGCAATGGGTAAGCATACAGTCGAATTGACCCAGTTGACAGTTGTGAACTAAATACACGAAGTTGCACATGTTTATGCAGGAGCAAGCTGGTGTAAGCCTGTCTGGCCGTCGGCATGCAATTACCACACTGGTGAAGCAATGTAGAGGCTTACTCAGTGCGAGATGCCACAACCAGAGGTCAGCAATGCTGTGCTTCGCGCAAACCAGTGCATACCCACCTACAAATGTTCTACAGTGCCTTAGTCACTCTGTAGCCAACAGCTGTTGTCATGGCCATTAACAAAATAATCTGCACTGCCAGGTTGCAAACCCCCGACCCTGCACACTATAGTTGACATGAGTTCCACTAAGCCATGGCGGATACACATTCAGCTGCTGTGATCACAAACACATCATTCAGCACAGTCATCCAACAGTATAGGAAATGTATATAAGTGTGTAGATTAATACCAGCACACATGTGTCCATTGCTCAACCACAGTATTATGAGCAGTCTATGTGCATCACAGAACAGTGCCTGCCCAGTCATGCTGTGAGAACAGTAGTCCTGCATATTACCGAGTGGCGTGTGAGTGTGCTTCATGCACGGTATGTCACACCTGGGGAGTTGGTTCCCTGGAACCGGGAGATGAGGCTGACCAGGTGTGTGAGCAAACCGTTGCTAAACAAATCCCTGGCAGGATGCTACCAGTGGAAGAAACAGTGTAGACCAGCTAGGTCTACTCTTGACACAACAACAGGTCTGTCTCTGGTGGGATGAACCAACAGTTATGAGTCACATCGATGTCCCCACCAGTATCGGAGGAGGATCAGGGGAAGGCTGGTACGTATGTGGACTAAACGAATGAAGAGCCTGCAGACGCTTGGGTCGGGACAGTATACCGGAGGATTACAGGGACGTGCAGAGAGGGAAATGTGTGGAAGTGTGGTATGGCAGGGTTAGCAACTGGGGAATGGATGGATGCTGTGTATGTGGAGCTTGGGGGCCAGGGGAAGGGAACATGGGTATGTCATTATGGTAGACATATGCAAATGAAGCAGAACAGCAATAGTGTAGTGGGCAGTGCATCCGCCTAACACGCATGCATTCCCGGTTCGAGTCCCACTGCAGCACATTCCATTTTCTATATGAAATCCATATGTTAACATCATTGTGCTGTATAACCTACAAAATATCATTTATATTTGCACAGGAGTACTGCCTTAAATGCACATGTGAAGTAACATAATGACAAAGGCACTAGTAAGCAGGTGTAAGTGAAAAACAGCTGTAGTAAGCATGGATAGGCAGTTGTAAGTGTGTGTGCGTTTATTTGCATGGGGTAAGCATTGCCTACATATATTGAGCTAAGTAGATGCTAGCTGAGTGTAAGGAAATGCAACCGGAGGTTAGCATTGCTCAGCTCTGAGCAAACCCGCGCACACCCGCACACAACCGCTCAAATGTCCCTTACTCACTCTGTATCTGACAGTCGGTGTTTTGCCCAGCAACAAACTTTACAGCATCTGCAAGGCCCAAACCCAGGACCCTGCACATCATACACAATGTGAGTTACCAGTAAACCATGGCAGATGAACATACCCACTTATTTCACATACATATCATCTGGCACAATCAGTCAACAGCACAGGAAATGTAGTAATATCACACCACACAACCTCTTAATGCATGAATCCTGGACATAGTGCACCATAATGTGGGGACAAATAGGGATATCTGTCATATCCTGCTCGAATACACTTAAAACGTTGCAAGTTACACAGTTATATGTAGTAGAACACATATATTTTAGGAGATGATAAGTCTGAAACACATACGTGTTGGCATGAATGACTGACCTAAATCCTAAGGTTATGCATGTCAATTGCCAAGAGAATAAGGTACAGGCCACACATATGAGCCGAACATGCATGGACATATGGACAAATATACATCTGTAAATGTAGAGAGATAGACAGCTATAGGTATATATATATAAATATATATATATGTATGTATGACTCACGAATAACCATATAACAGTAGTTGTACATATATAGATATATATGTTCAGTGTATATATATATATATATATATATATATATATATATATATATATATATCTACATACATACACACACATATATATATATATATATATATATATATATATATATATATATATGTATATATATATATATATATATATGTATATATATATATATATATATATATATATATGAATACATATACATATCTAGAGCTATATCAATGTCCAGTTCTATCCTTCTATATATGGGGGTTTCACATATATAATTATGCAGATATATATGTATATATATATATATATATATATATATATATATATATATATATGTATATATTTACAGATAGACATGTGTATATGATTTCCACATGGGAACGGACTCCTGGCCCACTCTGTACAACATGACAGACCATGAGTACAGTTAATGGGGGTGGGGGCACAAATGAGGGACACCTGGTAATTACTGCTATGTACCCCCCAGCCCTAAAGGATTGCTGTGAAATCCAATATCCAGCACATGCAGTACTTGACGTCAGGACCCACCAGAGCACAGCTACAATGCTCCAACAGTAATCCAAGTCACCTGTACATGTCAGGGCAATATTTGTAATATATTACGCAGAAAAGCCATTGTACCGCAGGCAATGTACAATGTTGAATAGGTACACATTACAACAGTACAGATATGCACACACATCTATACATTGACAACCATGTGCAGCTATATATATATATATATATATATATATATATATATATATATATATATATATACATATATAAGATATATGGGTACATACACATATACACAGACAAAGGGTGTTAGTAGCTATACATATGTAGAAGTAGTGTGGATGTACTGGGTGCAGTGTATATCCCTCAGCCACAAGCCCTGTAACTAGTACCTGTGACATGTGTAGTGTGGCAACCAGCCCCCACAAAGGGAATATTTACATTACACATATACCCACTCACAATTCAAAGGACATGACACGACACACAGGTATGTATACACAGACAACATTTATTTGTGTACCATACAATAATGTATGCCATTACTGACAGCACATAGATTTTGATGTATATAACCAGTGATGGATGCAAGGCCCCCACAAAACAGTAGATGCAGACAGTGCGGATATATAACATACAAAAAACCCGCTAAACGCGCGTTAGCGCGGAGTTGCCACTGTTACACACAAGAGCAGCGGAGGTTAAACAAGGTTAACTATTCGGGCCATCTAAATTCCACTCTTCAAATTTTCCCTTAGAACTACCTTCCTCGAGCTGTACTGCTGATCTAACCAGCATATCCTATAACTGAAAAGTTCATCTCTACTTGATTCCCAAGTAGACTATTCTCTATCTGTAAAGCCTAGCACTTACTCCTACAGTACTTGCACCTTGATAAAGCACTCTTATTATAGATAGTACCCCACCAGCCTAAAACCCACTTCCCCCCCCGAGTCCTTTGAAAGTCTCTTTATCTACTACTTCTAGTATGTCGAGGGATCAGTTGCTAGTGTCCTCTCCAGCTCAACTGGTGAACCTGGGAATATTGAGGCAATGTTACAATTGCCTCATGTACACTGACAATCCTCTCCTCCTCCCACAAAACACAAATACATGCGAGATGCAACTATACGGCCAAACTGGAGGCTGAGCTCTCTCAACATAGGACTGGCAAGACCAGACAGGAGGAGAAGGTAACCACACACAATACATACCCAGTCACACATGGTACCATCACAACTTCAAATCATACACATACTCACACAAAGACATACTCGGAGGCTCTGATCAAAAATTTACCAAAACAGCAGAGGCCACCAAAGCAGACACCCAAACAACTACCACCTCACGACCCAACACATGCAACACATAGACCACACAGTCAGAGTGTCAAACAGTCACAGCCCTTAAGGCCAAACAAAATGCCAGACACACTTGTCATTGGTGATTCCATAGTCAGACACACTGACGTCCGCTCACCAGACTGAGTAAGGAGAAGGTCACAGTAAGCTGCCTGTCGGGCTAGAATCCGCCACATAACGCAAGCACTCATGTCTCTCAACAGCAGGTACAAGTCGACTCAGTCATTGTCCACGCTGGTGTCAACGACCTGAGACGCACCTCCTTCGACTACATGAAAAGGGACATCAAGGAGCTCTCTGATTATGTAGCCCAGGCAGGTATGACCCTGACCTTGAGCAGTATCCTACCTTCACCTAGAATGATGCCACAATACAGTGATAAGATGATCAGCTTTAATAATTGGCTTAAATTCTGGTGTCATTCAAAGGGGATCCAATGTCTGTCTGCCTGGGATGACATGCTGGACAAGCCACGCTGCTCGCAAGGGATGGCTTGCACCTGTCACCCTGGGCTTCGGATATTGGCAAAGGCTCTTGCCACCCCATAGTGCCTTTTTAGGCAAGGCTCAAATTCTAAACCTACCACCCTAGAACACCAAAAGGAAAAACTAAGGGTAATGCTGCTCAATGCCAGAAGTCTCACTCTCAAGATGCACGCACTCGAGGCCCTTCTCAATATGGAGAACATCGATGTCTGTGCTGTGACAGAAACCTGGTTCAAGGCTCCTGAGAGCACCCCAGCACTAACAGGTTTCACCTCATATCATGCGTTCGGCCCCAAAATCTGGACAACACCAAGAAAGGAGGGGTGTCCATATTCATAAAGGACACCCACACCTCAAGGATGGTGGCAACGCGATGCATCGGAGACCATCCAGGTGCAATTAACCATAGGCAAGACTGCTCTGCAATTTGTAGCATGTTACAGGCCACCCTCTCAAACTCAGGAACCTCACATGGCCTTCCTGAAAACATTGGAGGGGATAAATGTATCTCCAAACACCATCATACTAGGTGACTTCAACTACCCTAATATAGACTGGGAACACTACTCAAGCCCGAACACTCTAACCCAAAGATTCCTGGAGTTCATAAACTCAAATGCCATGGAACAACTAGTCACCATCCCCACAAGAGGAGAAAACATGCTTGATCTCATCATCACGAACATGGGATCTAAATGTTCAACACCGGAAGTATACCCCTCACTGGTGAGATCAGATCATAAACTAATCTCTCTGGAGGTCCTCATCCCGCCCCCACCTGAAACAAAAAAGACCACAGTGAAAAACTTCTCAAAAGCCGATTTCACACTTCTAAAAACTAGTGTGGTCTCCTTTAAGGCCCCTGAGCCAGTGGTAAACATTACTCAAACCACTGAATCACTTACAAATGCCTTCTACCAGCACCTACAGGACTGCATGGATCAGGCAATCCCAAACAAAACTAAGACTCTCTGTACCAAAGGCAAGCGTCCAGTCTGGTGGACCCCAGCCATAAACAAGCTCTACAACAAAAGGAGGAAGCTACTACAAGATAGAGCAAAATCCTTGAAAGGTAAGACACCTTTGATCATTATAAGTAAAAACTAAGAGCTCTCATAAAATCATCCAAGGCAAATTTTGAGAGAAAAATCGCCAAGGACTCTAAAGACAATCATAAGGCCTTCTTTAGCTATGTTAGAAACCTAGGAGGAAACTCCCAGATATGCTCAGAATTAGTTCAAAATGATGTGAAAATTACTGAACCTACACACATTGCTAACATACTGGCTGACAGGTTCAGTGCAAACTTCTCCCCTCCCCAAAGGAGAGATATCTATTCCAGAGGATTGTAGCCCCCAAACATCTCCAACGCCCAGGTGAGAACTGCCCTCACTAAGGCAAAAACACAGCATCCATGGGACGGATGGTGTCCCCGGCTGTGTGCTTCATGAACTCAATGAGGAATTAAACCCACAGTTAGGACAGCTGTTTAATCTTAGCCTCACCTCAGGATCATTACCCAAGGAGTGGCGCCGCACTGTGGTCCCACTTCATAAGGGCGGTGCCTCCACAGACCCTGGAAATTACCGCCCATTAGCTTGACAAGCCTTATCTGCAAAGCCATGGAGAGGATCATAATGGAACTCATAAATAAAGACATAGGGAACTTGCAGACTTTGGATCCAACCCAGTTTGGCTCTGTCAAAGGCAGATCCTGCCTCTTAAACTTGGTTGACTTTTTCGAGACAGTCACCAAGGCCATTGATGAGGGAAAGGCAGTCCATACAGCCTACCTCGACCTGGCAAAGGCCTTGACACAATACCCCACTCAGGTATCATCGAAAAACTCATCAGCTTGAATGTAAACCCATACATCACAAGATGGGTTGCAAACTGGCTAAGTGACAGAACCCACAGGGTCAGAGTTGCTGGAGCCATGTCAGACTCAAAGCCTGTCACAAGTGGTGTCCCACAGGGCTCAGTCCTGGGTCCACTCTTGTTCGGCATCTACTTTTCTGAAGTACAAGCAAACACAGGAGGGTTATGGCTGACAAAGTTTGCAGATGACTGCAAACTGGCCATAGTCGAAAACACATCTGACACAGATATCCTCCAGAAGGGCCTCAGAGATACGGTTAACTGGTGCCAGAGCCATGGCCTGAAGTTAAACGCCAAAAATGCATAGTCATACCCTTGGGAAAAACAAGGTTACCCCTAGCTACCATATAGGTGGCAATCCACTGAGCACAGAAAAAGTCATCAGGGATCTGGGGACCCAAGTTGACAGTAGCCTTTCGTTTGACACTCATGTTGCTAAAGTAGTTAGGAAAACCTTCTATATTGCCCACCTGATCATGAAGGGATTCACATCTAGATCAAGGGAGGTCATCGTCCCCCTGTACTCATCACTCATTAGACCTATGATTGAGTACAATGCCCCGTTCGGAATGTATCTGACCAGACACTTGCTGCAGCTTGAAAGGCCCCAAAAGTTCCTCACCAAAAGGATAAAGGGTCTCAAAAATATGTCTTATGCTGCCCGACTGAAAGAACTCCAGCTCTATTCAGTCTCATACCGCTTGCTCAGAGGTGACCTGTGCCTGACATATAAGGCCATGTCAAACCCAGATTTGATGAATATGCTTCACCTCAAAAAATCTAGATCCCTCAGAACCACAAGGGCGGGAGACTTAAACCTTGACACGGTTATAAATAGAACGTGCTGGAGGGACAGATTCATCACCCAGAGACTTCCTATGCTGTGGAACAAAATCCCAGTACATGTGAGGCAGAGCACCTCGCTGGCCTTGTTCAAGAGGAATCTTGACCAATGGATGGGAGATCGCAGATATACCCCAGGGATTACTTCAGTGTCACTGCTTGACAGAGGCACAGAAAAATGATAGGCATAGTTTTTATTCAAACTAAAGGGGTGGCGAAAGCCACATAACTATGGGCTAGGCTTATAAATGCCCTTAGGCAGATAGCCTAGTATGAACCTATGAACCTAATTGTGTCCAGGCCAAGCCCTTCAATTCGTACAACAGTAGACAAAGGATTTGCCTGCAAGAGAAGTAACAATCAACAATATCAGATGTAGTTCAGCAGCCTCCAATTACACCATGTAGTCATGCCCTAGGGGGACATTCATTACCTGTGATAATGTCAATGTATCTGTCACATTTCTGGACCATGACCAACAAATGTTGTGGGACTCCATGTTATGACTGGGATGATAGCAGGAATGCTAGCAGTAATTAATGACAAGCCATGACCTAACAACCCCTAACCGTATCACAGCAGACCCAAGCCTGCCATATATGTGGAGGACAAAGACAGGAACACAGGGCCATACTCGCAATATTGCTGTTACACATCCTGGAACATGCTGGTGTTACAGGATGTGTTGCAACATACCCTTATGCAGGAATAAGACAACAGGGACACAAATGGATATAACCATGTACTGATAGCATGCAACACACACACTGCCAGTGTAATATCCGACACAGGACCTGTGTGGTGGACAGACAACACATGATAGGCACACCTCTGTCCAGCTAGAGGATAGGCCCACAGTACTGAGCTATGCAGACAGGCTGCATTCCAAGGTAAACTAGTATGTACACATACACACACACACACACACACACACACACACACACACACACACACACATACACACACACACACACACACACACACACAAACACACCCTGTAACAACAGTACTATACAAAGCATAACACCACTCTCCTCACAGTCTGTATGTATGTCCTGATCCTCCTACATATATGTGGCTGCCCTGAGTGTGCAGGTTCTCCTGTAAGAGGTATTGCTACCTGCTGTCTGTAACATTGATGCCCACACACAGGAAGGATGTCCATCACACAGGGAATATATAGGGAACATGCCCACATGATGTAGGGATTCATAGTGGGTGGTTGCCATGACAGTGGTAATTGGAGGTACTACACATGTGTACTCATATATATATATATATATATATATATATATATATATATATATATATATATATATATAAAACTATATATAACTATATATATATATATATATATATATATATATATATATATATATATATTTATTTATTTATATATGGATATCTGGATAAGTATGTGTCCATATATTTCCACCATATTTCCTGGACATGGAGTGTAGCCCTACCCAGCCCCTATAGTCCCAAAGTCACAGTGCAAGGGAATATCAGGTATGTATAGCAGGTATATTAATAGACTATTGCTTCTGTCATTGGGATTGTCTTCACAGACATGGTGTGTGTGGAAGGTGACATCTGCTCATAACATGTGTGTCATATCCTAAGGATATCATTGTACAGTACCTGCATATATAGTAGGCTCGACAGCCATGTCACGGCACAGGGTAGGATACACCTGTGTGACAGTGCATAACCACAACCAATGTGAACACAGCCACAGCCACATATGGTACGCTAGCATAATAGTACAGTATATGGACTACCTGTTCTACAACATCCTCATATGTGCCTCTCACAGCCACATATGGTACACTAGCATAATAGTACAGTATATGGACTATCTGTTCTACAACATCCTCATATGTGCCTCTCACAGAATGACCCTACATATACTGGGCTGCTACACAGTTTGGTCTGATGGCTGTCTCTGGTATGGGATATGTGTGTGTATGGCCCTATAAACATGTACAGTAATACGCTACCATACAGTGGGGCAACATGTAACATCAGATCAGGGGAGCTAGAACAATGACATCTCCCACAGTCTGTACACAGGCCACAGTACATATTAACAATACACACACTGCTGACATTCATCATCACTACACAGACCTCAGTACACAGAATGTCCAGGTTATGGCATGAAATGTAACCCCTACTGTACATGACATGTGTAGCAATCTGATATATTACTGGCTTGTTATCAGATATGATGACACTATTTATGGTGTACAGCATGAATGCACCACTTCATGCATGACATATGTACAAAGGTTGACAGAGGTGTGGCTGACAGCACATACATAGGGCCAGTATAGACATGTTGCTGTGATACCCTCATAAATCTGCCATTGTAACGGGGTTTGTTGCAACATATGTCCAATGAGGGATATGTAGTCAGTAACTGTCATGGCCTTCACCATCAACAGACTGCAATCCTCACACTACCTTCTGCATTCCACAGATAGATGCATCATGGCCAGCACATGCAACCAAAGGCACAACATTGCCCAGTCTGCAGATGACCCTGCAGATGGGGATTCCTCATATACATGGAACTGACATGGCAGGTATTGCGACATGTACAACAGTTATATCCAGACCAACACTGTTAAACCAACATTACTCCATATGCAGTATAGCAGCACTTTCAGTCTGTAGTCAGGTCAGGAACATCCCCCTCCTGTTTGTTGCCCTCTTTCCACAGTATATGTTGTTAGAGGTAAATCCCCAACCCATCTGAGATGCTGTTTGCCAAATGACAGTTCTAGTTCCTGCTCACAGTGAGAGACAAGGGCCAACACCACCATGATGTTCCCAGGTATTGGAGTGCATTACCATGCAATTGGCTATGGGAATGTTACCACAGCTGTTCCACATGCAATTAGCTAGGGGAGGGCTGCAATTCATGCAGAGGCCATCAGCTGTTCATGAGCATCACTTAAAATACACATGCTGCTGCCTAAGCAAAGCAGCTGTGGGCCTCCACATCCACCAGAGAGGGAGTGGGGGAGGCAGACAGAGGCGAATACATGTCAGGGAGGGGTGGGAAGGTAAAACTGAAGCATGTTTGTGTCACACACCTACCAGCACAGTGTATCAAACCCCTGACAGCTATGTAGTGCTATCACAGTTCGATGCAGTTATTGGATGCGCCACATGGGTTATCTGGTGGGGAGCACTCAGAACATATATGTGATGGTGAGTGACATCTGCAACAGAGATATGGTAGATATACAGTAGGTGATGTATACATGCCTGTCTGCATGAACTCATGCCAGCGTCAACACAGGCACACTCACACAGGGATGCACACACATTAACACACTTGGCAGAACCAGGAGTGCAACTCATCACTAGTGGGACTGCCACAAGACATCAATATGCAGGGAACACATGCACCACACGGTTTATAAGGAGGTCGTATGGGCAGTGTGTATAAGGGGGTGTCAAACATCAGGCAGCATGCTTCACTGTGTCCTGGGGGGTGTAGTGTGTGTGGATGTGGACATAAGCATCATACAACACACACACAAACACACAGGGTGCCAGTTTGGATATGCATAGGTGTCTGCACAGGTGTGTGGTGGTCAACAGTGCCAGCAGGCTATACAAGGGTAGGCAATGGGTATACCTTGGCATCAGGCCACATGACAATGGTCTGCATTGTGGCTCAGGCCTGTAGCTTCTGCATTTGCCCACACAGGTGGGTATTGCATCCCTCAGCCAGTCACCTGGGTGACTATTGTGTGTGGCCAATGCTGTGCATAACTTGCCATGTATGTGTTCCCTAGTCCATGACTTGGATGGTGTCTAGGATGTGCACACCTCCCACATGCATGTACAGTGACATGGGGAACTGTACCTGGGGTGTTTGGCCCATGCTGTGAACACAGGTTTTCATCAGATGTGCCAGTCTTGCCCACCTGTGGCAGGGACTGGTAATGGTCAGCAGGTTTACCCTGCACCTACATTAATAGCATGCTGACAGCATTCCCTGAAATCAGTGTCATCTATCCATACAGGGCATGTTCTCAGGCATGGTATGTCCGTCGTGAGCCACATGTGAAGGCACAGTGGAGTTGCTACCTGTGATTGACTGGCCTTGATGTCACATGTGTGGGTATAGCTTTGCACCCCAGCCTCTCAGCTATTTACATCTGTTATCCCTGTATGGTTGACATTGTGATGTATAATAGGGCCACCATAAATGAAATAAGCAAAACCCCTCCACATTGCCCACAGGTGTCACACACTCACAACCACCTCTACACAGGATATGAGTTACAAACACACACACACACACACACACACACACACACACACACACACCTATGTCTGGGAGTAGAACCCCTACCTAACTAGTTTACTACACTACAGCACTACACAGTTATAGTGCGCGCCATGGACATTACTGAAGTACATCTTCCCCAAAGGTGTATTTCACAATTAATGACATCAGCAGGATTACCATAGTAGGACATTTGTAATGTACTGCGAGTGAGTGGCCTATAATGCATTGCTCCATACACTGACACTGAAACACTCACAAAACATCTGGAACTGCCATGGATGAAGATGGAACCCTACCACCATTCTATACACACTACAGCGATACGCAGTTACAGAACATGCTATAGTGATTACTGGGCTATCAGTTTCCCAGAGGTGTATTTCTACATGAGTGACATCAGCAGCCTTGCCAAAGTAGAGTATATGTATTGTATGGAGTGTGAGTAGCCTAAAAAGCATTGCTCTCTACTCAGGCAGACACACACACACAGTTATCAGGTATGGGGTTCGAACACCTACCTAACTAGTTTATCACACTACAGCAGGACGCAGTTACAGAATACACTACAGTGATTACTGGCCTATCACTATCCCAGAGGTGTATTTCTAGGTGAGTGACATCAGCAGCCTTGCCAAAGTAGAGTATATGTATTGTACGGAGTGTGAGTGACCTAAAAAGCATTGCTCTTTACTCAGGTAGACACACACACAGATACACAGTTGCCAAATCTGGCGTTCAAACACCCACCTAATTAATTTATTACACTACAGCAGTATGCAGTTACAGAACACGCTACGGTGATTACTGGCCTATCACTATCCCAGAGGTGTATTTCTAGGTGAATGACATCAACAGCCTTGCCAAAGTAGAGTATATGTATTGTATGGAATGTGAGTAGCCTAAAAAGCATTGCTCTTGACTCAGTCAGACACACACACACACACACACACACACACACACACACACACACACACACACACACACACACACACACACACAGTTGCTAGGTCTGGGGTTTCAACACCTACCTAACTAGTTTATTATACTACAGCAGTACGCAGTTACAGAACATGCTACAGCGATTACTGGACTATCACTTTCCCAGAGGTGTATGTCTAGGTGAGTGACATCGGCAGCCTTGCCAAAGTTGAGTATATGTATTGTACGGAGTGTGACTAGCCTAAAAAGCATTGCTCTCTACTCAGTCAGACAAACACACAGATGCACTCACAAACACACAGTTGCCAGGTTTGGGGTTCAAACACCTACCTAACTAGTTTATCACACTACAGCAGTGCACAGTTACAGAACATGCTATGACGATTACTGGCTTATCACTTTCCCAGAGGTGTATTTCTAGGTGAGTGACATCGGCAGCCTTGCCAAAGTAGAGTATATGTATTGTATGGGTTGTGAGTAGCCTAACAAGCATTTCTGTCTACACATTCAGAGACAGGCAGGCACGCACACAAATGCACACTCACACAATTGACAGGTCTGGGGTTAGTACTACTACCTAACTACTTCACATTGGATGACCTCAGCAGGCTTGTCATACTACTGCTATGGGGAGGGCAGTGTGTGCATGGGCCATACCCCATTCATGTAGGGGTTGACATGCCACATGCGGGCAAACATGGGGTCATATGTCACAGGTACGTGTATACAGCTACTAGATGGCTACTTCCTTGTACAGTCTTGTTGCACAACTGGCACGTGCACCACATAGTCTGTCATACTGACAGATACTGGTGGCTAGTATCTGCAGTGGGTTACATCCACACCTCATGTGTTGGGGGCTCTTTGGCTGTGTACCGGTTGGGACAGGCCCACATGGCTCCTTGTCATGGTCACCCTCTTCCACACATCTATGCCCATGTACCTGTGGTTTATTATAGTGTGTTGTCCTTACATATTTGTCTGTATTCCTACCCACTGTGTGTGCAAGGCAGGAGTGGTGCATACTGACATGTGTCTGCACTGAGAACTGCGACTGCCAGATATGTCTGGTCCACTGGTGTTTGCAGACATGGCCTTCATGTGTTTAGTGTGTGAGCATGCCCAGTATGACCTCTCAGTATGTTGTTGACTGACATTGCCTTCATTCGTCTAAGTGTGTGAGCATGCCCAGGATGGCCATCTGTGTTGCTTGTGTGGATCATGTCCAGGTAGTTTGTACTGCAGTGCTGACCTTTGTGTTGTACACCGACAGGTAGCATGCTGTGTCTGCAGGGTATCCATTTGTCATTTGGCATTGACTGTTGCTACATTTCTGCATGGCAGGGGGGGACACCTGACTGTTTCTACTGTTCTACACAACAGTGGGGGGGCACACCTGACTGTTACTATAAGTGTACGTTGGATGGGGGGGGGCGCACCTGACACTTGCACACATTTGCTAGGACTGTACTGGTATGTCAGGTACTCCATTTCAGTCTGTAGTCTTACCTATGCTGTTAGCTAGCGGCTTACCACTGTACTACAGATCCTAGCTTTGTTTACCTACATATTAGCTTCTGACTTCCTAGCCTTCACAACTTACATCCAACTGCCTGGCCTGCTGTGATCTGTCTGTGTAGGCCTGGGGGAGGGGTTACCCATAGGGCACATTCAGAGGCCATAGTACAGCATTTGTTTGTGTTAGGCTTCACCTGTCCTGCTGGCTGAGACTGTTGTTGGGTATGTGAACCTTCTTGACTGACATGTGTGGCTGTTATGGACACCCATGTCACTCAGGCCATTTCCTGCAGTGGGTTTTGTCACCCTGTGTAGTACTGGCTACTATGGTGACTCCAGTATGTGTTACAGATGTCATGATGCCAGTATGGGTGTCTACTATTTGCTGCCTTGATATTCGGCCACCCAATTGCCTTGCATGTTCACATCCATACCATAGCTACAGGTAAAAACACATTCTACTCCATTTGGCAATTGGTAGGTTGATTGACTTACCTTGAGGGTGTGCCAGATGTGAGGATGGTGCTGCAGGACTGCCTATGTCGGATGCACATAGTACACTCCCTATACATGGTTGGGCACAGGTATTGTCATGTTTGGCATCCCTTTTACTGTCTGTGCGAGTCAGAGAGAGGTGTCATTCCCTGGGTCCCCACTGTGTCAGTGCATATGCTATGAGTTGCCTTTTTGCCAAAGCCAAGGCATACTGGGCATGCCCCCTTTTGCTTACTGGGGCAGGCTCAGGTTGTTCCTCCTCTGAGTCACTCTGTGCCTGAACAGGCCTTGGAATTGGTGGGGGGCTGTGTGGCCCTGCCCCATGCTGTTCCTGCTGCAGCTGTTTCCACAGGATCACATTGCATAGCATTGCACATACCGTAACAATTTGGGTGCATGTAGCTGGTGAATACTGCAGAGCTCCACCGGATGTGTCCAGACACCGTAGCCGTGACCTGAGCATCCCAAACACATGCTCTATTATATGTCTGGCCTGTGTGTGTGCCTCATTATGGCGTTGTTGTTCAGGTGTGTGTGCATTTCTGATGGGTGTCATCAGCCACGGCTCCAGTGGGTACCCAGCATCCCCCACTAGGTGACCGTAGGGGATGTCCACATCGGCAAATCTGTGGTACAGCTGCGTCAGATGCCATATGTGTGAATTGTCATAGCTTCCAGGGCAGCCAGCACACACATTCAGTATAATGCCTTGGGCATCACATACGACCTGGAAGTTGATGGAGGGGATGCCCTTGCAGTTGATGTAGGCTCTACCCTGCTCACCTGGTGGTGCTTTGATGCATAGGTGCGTGCAGTCTATAGCACCCCCTACCCCAGGGTAGTCTGCTATTTGGTGGAAGAGACACATATTGCTGGTCAACACCTCACGTGTGTTGAGGAAATATACATGCCCACTGGCATGTGCTGAAATGGCATCCAGGAACTGGTGGAATACTCTGGATGCTGATGCCTGTAAGATGCCCATGATATCCCCAGTTGTGCTTTGGGAGGTACCTGTGGCTAGTATACCTAGGCCTACACATACCTTGGTATCCACTGGAATGGGTTACCCTCGACCAGTGTGGTGTGTCAAGTGTGGTCTGCACAGCTCAACAATTTGTTGTAGGAGGTCTCTGTCCACCCTATAGTGCTCCACTATCTCCAGTTTATGTAGCCCCTTGTAGGTCATCCTGGGTCTGTACACACTTCTCTGTCTCCTCACTGTGGGTTGTTCAGCAGCATTAACATCCTCACCACCCTCAGCCTCTTGCACATGTTGTTCTAGGCTGCCTACTTCAGCCCTTCTCATTTTGTAGGTTTGTTTTTAAAATTTCCCCGCTTGTATACACCGGTGGTGTAGAGTGTGGAAAAAACAGGGGGGAAGGTGTTTGCTTGGTTTATAGTTGTGTTCTGGGCTGAGCTGGTCTGCTGCCTGTGTAATTAGCTGATTCTGATACATTTCACCTGGCAGCTCAGCTAGTTCTCCTTGATTACCTTCATACTGCTGTTTTCCCTTCCCATCGCCTCCCTGTTTAAGCCTGTGTGCGCACTGCTCAGAGTGCTCAAATGTGCACAGAGCTGCTATTTCCTGGTTTAACTTCCTTCTTCTTCCTGCAAAACCCAGTGTGTGGAGTGCACACCTGCTTACACTTTGTAAGGAGTGCTAGGCAGTTTGGACACACCTCTAACTTAGCTGAGCTAAGCTAGGAGCAGTCCTGAGCCACAGGGCTCCCATCCACTTACAGTATTCCTGACACCCCCCCCCCCCATAATGTCACCTATATCCTACTCTTGCACCCAGCTATTTATACTCTTACACTCTTGGGACCTGCCTCACACCCTGGGGAAATCTGGGATTCACTATCCTTCCCCTCATCTGCATAGGATTGTCTGTTAATGCATAGTTACATGTCCCACACTGAGCCTCCCCCCTTAGCAACCATTACTCACTGACCAGGTTGTCTTATGCCTTCCATTGACTTGCATAGTAGAATACTGCTTTTAGTTAGAATGCTTATTTTAGGTCTGTTTTATTATTTTCCCCACAATTCCGTTTGCTCGCCGCTGCTCTATGCTTAAACAGGCAAGATCGACGAAATAAACTTAAACGTTGTTTTTTTTTTATTATTTACACATTTTGCAATGCCAATGGCCTTCTACTTGGCCATCGGCATGCTTCATCAATGATATGCAGCCTTTATTTGCAGCTGTCATAGCACCGTTTTGTAGTTTGCAGAAATGAACTCGGTTACTAACCGAGTACATTTCCGCAGACTGCCCTTGTCCTGCACTGACAGCTGCCTGCTTCCTGGATCACAAATTACCCTCATTTGCATGGTTTTCACCTGCAAATGAGGGTAATTTGCATACAGGAGCTTGGTCCGTGCAGGATTAGCGTAAGAGCTCACGTGCACATCCCGGGAGCTCGTTCCTGGATCGCACATCGGCCATATTGCCGAAAATAGCTCTTAAACTAATTCTGCATGCTATAAAGGGCTTCGTAAATCCGGGGGAATGTTTTTATTAAAAATGTCTTTGTATGCTGATTATCAGGGACCACTGATAATATGTTGATCAAGAGGTAATATTTTGCTGTCCTTCTATACTGCACAACTTACAAACAAAGGGATTACATCTATGTCTGGAGATGTCATTGCACTCCTTTACTCAGCCCTCATTAGTTCAGTCATTGAATATAATGCCACCTTTAGCATTTATCTCTCCCCACACATGCAACAACAGAAAAGCCCATAGAGATACCTTACTAAAAGAATACATGGTCTAAACAATATGTCTTACATGGACCAACGCAAAGCCCTGTCACCATATTTGGTTTCCTACAGACTGCTAAGAGGTGACCTGTGTCTGGCATACAAAGCATCCTCCCACCCAATACTGATGGATTTACTGCATATCAGTATGTCCAATGGCATCAGAAATACTTGATCTGGGGATCTAAACCTCTTCTTAAATATCAACAAACAGGTTTGTGGGACAAGTATATTTCACAGAGGATATTACTGCCCTAAAACAGACTCCCCATCTACATAAAACAAAACTCATCCATGTCAATATTCAAGTGTAAATTAGATCTATAGATGGATAATATTAAATTTACCCCAGGAATGTACCCTGTACTACTAATGCACAGAAGCAGCTCCTAAATGCTTTATCACACATGTTGGTACCCTCAAATTAATTATGGTATAATCCCAGTTATTCTCACTAAGAGTAATATATAAATATTGACCATGGGATGGGTAAGGCCCATCTAACATCAAAAAGGATAGGTTAATTCAAGCACCAAAAGGGAAATTGGCTGGATTTAAAATGTCAAAGAAGGACCAGTAGTCTAGTATTTGCCTATTAATCTATGAATCCATAGGTTTATGTAACTAGTCTCATGGTGCATGATGAAGCAAGGAGCTAGTGAGCATTTCTCTAACCATGCAGTTTATCATTTCACTTACCATCTTATAACATGTAACGCATTCATGTTTTTTTAATTGTTTTATGATATGGGCTGTGGTTTTGCTCTATTAATGTATTTATTTACTAACCTATTGTATAGTAATGCCAAATACACTTTTTACTAGGCTTTTACATAAGGCCTTCTTTGGAATTTTGATTGGTTGCTTAGTTGTTGTTTAGTTAGTTAGTTAGTTAGTTAGTTAGTTAGTTAGTTAGTTAGTTAGTTAGTTAGTTAGTCCATGTTTTGAAAATTGTGGATAGGAGTAGGTACTTGTGACTGGTTTATTAATGAGTTTTGATTTATTTAATCATCATTACACCTACTAGAGAGCTTCATGTGATATGATGGTGGTTTTGGTTGACAGGATATTTTAACATGTATGTGAACTTTTTGTTTAATTTTAATTATAAAGCATTCCATTCAGTTTCTTAAAATTACTGTTGCAAAGAAGGCTATGAGCCATTTAGTATTTCTCTAACCCTGCAGTTTATGATATTTCATCTATCACCTTATAACATACAACTCATTCATCTTTTTAAAATTGTTTTATGATATGGGCTGTGTTTTTGCTCTATTAATGTATTTATTTATTAACCCATTGTACAGTAATGCCAAATACAGTGGTAAGCACAATTTTTGACTATGCTTTTGCATAAGGCCTTCCTTGGAATTTTGACTGGTTGCTTGGTTGTTAGTTAGTTAGTTAGTTAGTTAGTTAGTTAGTTAGTTAGTTAGTTAGTTAGTTAGTTAGTTAGTTAGTTAGTTAGTAGACGGATGTGGTTTTAGTGAGGGGGCATTTTGTTTGTAGGTTTTGCTTTCTTTCTGCATTTAATCTTTATCAGGGAAAATTGGTAATTTTTATTTTTTTTATTAGCTTGGATATAATTTTTCAATACATTTTACAAATGTTTTATATACCTTTTGTGCTGGGATTCATTAGGTTTAGACATCTAATAGAGAAAATCATTAGAACAGATATTAGGTTGGAAGTTCATTTGTGTGTAGTTATACGTTCATGTTCTGAGACATCAAGTGTTTTGCTTTGGTCCATGTTTTGATGATTGTGGATAGGAGTGAGTACTCGTGACTGGTTTATTGATGAGTTTTGATTTATTTAATCATTATTACACCTACTAGAGAGCTTCATGGGATGTGATGGTGGTCTTGGTCTACAGGGTATATTTTAACAGGTATGGGAACTTTTTGTTTATTTCGATTTTAAAGCATTCCATTCAGTTTCTTAAAATTAGTGTTGCAAAGAAGGCTATGATGTTTATTTTAAAGTATGTATTGCTTGCATTTTGAATTATAAAGTATTTTTCAGGTATTTCTTTTCTGTGTGGAAGATTTTCAGTCCATATATTTCTAGTTAATCACTGTATATTAATCAGATAAGATAATAGTAGTAGAAGTAGTGAACGTAAACTCTTCTTAAGTCAAAACAAAACAAAAAGTAATAATAGAAAATATATAATTGTACAGCATTACTAAGTATTCGAAAGTAATCCAAGCAAGGCAGGCAGTCTGTTTCCAGTCGAAAATCCTTTATTAAGTACACAGACAAGCGATCCAAGTAAAACAAAAATAGAGTAATAATTTCCTCACAAGCTTTCTAAATATATATATATATATATATATATATATATATATATATATATACTTTCTATCAGGCATGGGAGTGGTTTATTGTGCTGTAAAACAAAGTGTTATTGGTACACATGTTAAATTCACAACCCTTCCCCCATCAGTGTGACATTCGAGCTGGCTCTGCCCTACTTAGCAGCTGTCATAATAATATATAACCCTTATGTACTTTAAAAAAAATTATATAATGATGTGGTACCTCTTATATAACCAAATTATTAAGTAGATTATTAAGTCTGTGATTTTATCCAAGACAATATACTACATGGCTGGAAATATATCAACCTTAGTTCATTTGGCAATTAAAATATATATATAAATATATACATATACATTTTCCATGTAAAAATCAATTTCTATTTTCATAACCTATTGTTAACAAAGATCACTTTCGTCCTTCTAGACTTCTTCAGGTCTGTGTACAAGAACCCTAAAAACCTATATAATTGTATACTTAGTATTGTTATTACACATCATTTTGAATAAAGTGGAAAAAAGAACCAGAAAAAAATAAAAATAAGAAAAAATGTATGTATGATGATGGAAACAAAATGTACACTTAAATCTCAACTGATTTAAAATGGTATTTAAAATGGTATTTTAGGAAGCCTGGACTAAACTACTACTGTTCAATTAAAAGTGCACTGGAACTTAAAAAATTGCCACATTGTTTACATGACTAATTGTATTTTATTTTATTTTATTCTACAAATTGGTTTTAAATACCATTTTAAGTCAGTTGAAATTTAAGTGTATATTTTGTTTCCATCATCATACATACATTTTTTCTTATTTTTATTTTTTTCTGGTTCTTTTTTCCACTTTATTCAAAATGATGTGTAATAACAATACTAACTAATTATACAATTATATAGGTTTTTAGGGTTCTTGTACACAGACCTGAAGAAGTCTAGAAGGAAGAAAGTGATCTTTGTTAACAATAGGTTATAAAAATAGAAATAGATTTTTACATGGAAAATGTATATGTATATATTTATATATATTTTTTGATTGCCAAATGAACTAAGGTTGATATAGTTCCAGCCATGTAGCATATTGTATTGGATAAAATCACAGACTTAATAATCTACTTAATAATTTGGTTAAATAAGAAGTACCACATCATTATATAATTTTATTTAAAGTACATAAGGGTTATATATTATTATGACAGCTACTAAGTAGGGCAAGACCAGCTCGAATGTCACACTGATGGGTGAAGGGATGTGAATTTAACATGTGTACCAATAACACTTTGTTTTACAGCACAATAAACCACTCCCATGCCTGATAAAAAATATATATTTATATTTAGAAAGCTTGTGAGGAAATTATTACTCTATTTTTGTTTTACTTGGATCGCTTGTCTGTGTACTTAATAAAGGATTTTCGACTGGAAACAGACTGCCTGCCTTGCTTGGATTACTTTCGAATACTTAGTAATGCTGTACAATTATATATTTTCTATTATTACTTTCTGTTTTGTTTTGACTTAAGACGAGTTTACGTTCACTACTTCTACTACTATTGTATGATCTGATTAATATACAGTGATTAACTAGAAATATATGGACTGAAAATCTTCCACACAGAGAAGTTTCTTACACTGTTTTGTTTTTGGACCCATTACACTTTAGTGGGTTGTTTTGAGACTTCAGGGATACCACGGAGATTACTTGTTTTTTTTTTTTTTTTTTTTCAGGTATTTCTTCCTACATCATTGTGGTGGGAATCAATTGTTGTCTTTTTATTTTCTTCTTCTTCTTCTTAGCCTCAGAAAGACAAATAAAAGATTTGTTTTTTCTGCTGTTACATATAACCTTTAAAATATTATTTACGCAAAGATGAGCATTTAATGTATTTTTTAAAACTACAAGTAGCTTTAATTTTTCATTCATTGTTGGGTTTGATAATGCTAGAATTCCACCAGAGGGGCTTATTCTTAAATTTATCACTCCTTTGATAGGTACAAATGGATGCTTTAATGCAGAAGTTAAGGAGATAGTAAAAGACAGTGGTATAAGTAACTGCTTTTCCTACAGCGTCCATTAGGGTAGAGATCATAAATTCCATTAGATTGTTCAAGAATGGTAAGTAATTGGCTTTACATTAATCACAGAGTCCTGGATGGAATCATAAGCTTGGATCTTATGAATAAGAAGGCCTGATTGTTTAATTTAATCATGGAAAGAGAGATACTAGATGAGGAGGAGGCAGCAGCAATATTAGTGTGAACATTGTCAGTAATATAGTAGGATCTAGTCAGGGAAGATATTGTTTGGTCAAGGGAGTTGGAGTTAATAACATTAAGGAACAGCTGTAGAGATTTGGTGTTGTTCTATATGTTTGTCAGTTAGGATATGGGTAATTAGAGACATCAAAGAAGATTGCATCAGGCTCAGTAGTTGGGAAATCACACTGCTTTAGGTAGGTATCATGATGTTGTTGTATTTCATCTATCTCTGGTTCAGCACTTCTTTTACATACTGCACATCAGTTTCTTGCTTGGGAAACGTTTCCTCTCCATGAGCTACCTTCCTGTGTTTGCTGGATGTACTTGCACTGTTAACTTCATCATACTTTATATGATGTTCAGCACAATTTTATGTAATGCATCACCATTTATATCTAGTATGCTGCTGTGACTCCTTGCATACTTTCATGTTACCATGCTAGTCTTTTAAAAATGCAGTTTATATTTTAACAATTTGATGCACATGCAACCCAATTATCATGCTCTCTGTCTCTCTCTTTATCTCTTTCTGTCTCTCTTTTATATAAATATGTACATATATATATGTGTGTGTATGTGTGTGTGTGTGTGTGTGTGTGTGTGTGTGTGTGTGTGTGTGTGTGTGTGTGTTATTTCAAAGTATGTAATAAATGGAGAATATTTTAAATGAACACACACACACAAAAACACACAGATTTAACCATTGATTACAGACGGCTGTATGACAATACACAACTAAGAAGTCTATTTGAGATAAAATAAATTGAAAAAGAAACAAGTAAAGGTCCTAGAAATGCATCTTAGTTATCTGCTGTCAGTATCATATACTGCAACCCACTGCAACCCTATTGCTTCTATCACTGTGCCTGATTTAGATCAAATGAATGAATGAATAAATTCATAAATAAAGGTCCATAAATGTGTCTCAAATCACTGCTTTAAGAATCATAGAGTGCAATCTATGGCAGCTTTGCTCTTTGAACTTCTTTCCTCAAGAACTAGAGATAAACACCTAAAAACAGGAATATATTTTTAAATATTCCTCTTATGTGCTTAGAAAGTTGTTAGTATGACAATTTTGATCTGAAACTCAAATTTCTGTCATTAATACTGACAGTAATCCACAATTTGTCAGAAAACTACAACTTATAGGAGGAACATACCAAAACGTGAGGCAAAATTGGGGACAGTTGAAAGCTATGACCACTAAAAAGATGTGACTAACACGTATATAGACACACTTGTATGACTTTGCAAAAAAGATACCTGCTTGATATCAGATGAATGAATAAATGAACTCTGTAACATTTAAGCATATAGCTTTTTCATTAATAACTGAAAATCAGTACTATTTCTACAGACATCCAGATCATTACCTAGTACACCATTATCTAGGCAGTCTTGGCTGTTATTAACTGCAAAGTGAGTGGTAATGCCAGTAATTATATCATGTGCCAAAAAGTCATTTGTGGGGGTGCTATCTCTGGAATTCCTTGGAATGATATTAGTTTGAATTAATACCTTCAGTACAACCTTATCAGTTTTATAAAGTAGTATTTGTCTGGCAATATGATTCACTTACTAAAACATTATTGTGAGCACTGGGTCGAATATTATCTCATACTGATGGAGAACATGCTAATACAGGAAGCAGCAATCTTATATCATCATGTGGACCATTAAGATATTTAGATAAATGTTGACACCTGGGTCACTAAATCTTCCAGGTAAATGCATGTGCTACAAAAGGCTATCTCAGAATTAACAAGCAGACTACAATCATTATGACACAAAGTACAAATGGTACCTTGGTAGATATCCTCTTCATAAAAAAGTGAAGAATAGCCAATCCTGAGCAAGCCTTTCTACAAAGAGTTAAATATCAGCATAAAAAGAAAAGGCAAAAAATCTGAAATGCACAAAAGAAATAAAAGATAGTAACAACGGCAGTCAAAGAAAAGCATTGTAGTAGCCATAGCTGAATTTTGAGAGAAACATTTCTTATAACAATGGGCTCAAAGTCTATTATTAAGAGCACAGAGAAATATATTATTAAATAAATGTACTGTCTCATTCCACATTCCTAAACACACTGGAAAATATTATGGTACAACCCAATACCCTTATACTGGTAGACTTTAAACTACCCCTCCATTAACTGGGAAAATTACTTATGTACCAACACACTTGTTCAATGTTTTCTGGAATTCATTAATTAAAACACCCTGAACTAACCGATTCTTACCCCCCACCAGGGGTAGAAATATCCTTGACCTGATCATTACTAACATGAGCAACCATTGCTCTACACCAGTAATCAACTCCTCCCTGGTCAGATCTGACTACAAGCTAATCACCATGGATATTCTCAACCCACCCTCACCCCCCTCAAGGAAACCACCATAAAAAACTTCTCCAAAGCCAATTTTGGGCTTCTAAAAACAGAGGTAGCTAACTTCACGACACCCATGCAAATGGAAAATAGGTGCATGACTGCTGAATCATACACCAATGCACTGTATGAGCACATACACAAGTGCATGGAACGGGCCATACCAAACAGAACCAAGACACTCTCCTCCAAAAAAAGGAAGCCAATCTGGTGGTTCCCCACCATAAACAAACTTTACAACAGAAAGAAAAAACTGTTGCAGAAAAGGGTGAATTCCCAAGACTGGAAAAACTCCCCTGTTAGCCTCAGCAAAAAACTGAGATCCATCATCAAATCCTCTAAAGCTAGCTACAAAAACAAAATTGCTGCAGATTCTAAAGACAGCCACAAGGCATTCTATAGTTATGTCAATAATCTACATGGCAATAACCAGATCTGTTCTGAATTACAGCACAATGGTAATACATATACAGAACCAACTGATATTGCCAACATATTGGCCGACAGGTTCAGTGCGAACTTTACCCCCCTTTCACCCCCTAAAGGGCCTATCATAATATCTGAGGAATGCCAAGTCCCTATTATCACAGCTACACAGGTAAAACATGCACTGCCCAAAGCCAAAAATACAGCTTCCATGGGACCTGATAATATCCCTGGCTGTGTTCTACATGAATTACAGAGTGAACTGGCACCACACCTGAGTACCCTGTCCAATCGCAGCCTCATTTCCAGCTTTGTTCCTACTGAATGGCACACTGCTATGGTCATCCCACTCCACAAAGGGGGAGTGACTACAGACCCTGGGAACTATTGCCCCATTAGTCTGACGAGTCTGATACGTAAGGGTATGGAGCGCATCATCATAGACCTTATAAATAAGGACATAGGGAATCTCCATACTCTGAACCCCACAAAGTTTGGGTTTGTGAAAGGTAGATTATGCCTGCTCAACCTGATAGACTTCTTTGTGTCTGTCACCAGAGCTGTGGATGAGGGCAAGGTAGTTCACACAGCCTACCTAGATCTTGCCAAGGCTTTAGACACCATCCCTTACTCAGGTATCATAGATAGACTCACTAAACTAGGCATAAACCCCTATGTCATAAGATGGGTTGCCAACTGGTTCACTGATAGAACCCAGACTGTGAAAGTAGCAGACTCCAAATCTGACTACCGACCAGTTACAAGTGGTGTCCACAGAGATTGGTCCTAGGTCCTCTCCTGTTTGGCATCTACTTCTCTGAAGTTCAATCCAACACAAAGGGACTCTGACTGACCAAGTTTGCAGATGATTCCAAACTGGGAGCCATTATTGATTCTCCAACTGATGTAGACATTCTACAAAAAGGCCTCACTGACACCAATGACTGGTGCCAGAACCATTGCCTTAAGCTCAATGTCAAAAAGTGCATTGTCATTTCCACTGGGATAAAATTTGGTGCCAATGAACTACCACATTGGTGGTAGTCCACTAAACACTGAAGGTGTGATAAGAGACCTGGGGACACTGGTTGACAGCAACCTCTCCTTTGATAACTACATTGCCACTGTAGTCAGAAAGTCTTTCTATGTGGCATGTCTCATTACAAAAGGTTTCTCATCCAGGAAGAAAGAGTCATAACCCCTCTCTACTCATCCATCATTAGACCTATTATAGAATACAATGCCCCATTTGGTATGTACCTCGCCAGACACCTACAACAACTGGAAAGGCCACAAAAATACCTCACTATGAGGATCTTAGGCCTTAGACACATGCCCTATACGGACAGACTCAAAAAACTCCAGCTATACTCTGTCTCTTATCGCCTACTTAGAGGCAATCTCTGCTTGACCTAGAAACCCATGTCTGACCCAGAGCTGCTAGATATGCTACACCTAAAGAGATCCCAATCTCTCCATGCCACATGCTCCAGGGACCTCAACCTCATTGCCACAATAAACAGAACATGCTGGAGAGACAGGTTACTAACTCAGAGACTTCCCATACTCTGGAACAAACTTCCCATTCATGTCAAGCAGAGCACTCCACTGGCCCTCTTTATGAGAAATCTTGACGAGTGGATGGGCAATAGGAAGTTCACCCTGGGGATCACTTCAGTGGCCTTGCTTGACAGGGGCACTGGGAACTAACTTTGGGCAGCATGATGCCAGGGAATCTTCTTGGGCTAGGCTTATATAGGCTCCAGGGTCATTAGCCTAGTACACACCTATGAACATATGAACCTATAAACAACAGCAGAACTGAAAATCAGAAAATCTAAACTACACAAACAAAAAAAGTAATTTATATCATTAGTCAATGTTAATACTCATGCAAAGGTAGAGACAGGCATTGTGTAAGTAGTATGCCTTATAGCAACAAATAAATTCTGTAACTAACTTAGCGAACCAAAAGATTAGCACTATCAACTAAACATATTTATTGATATTCTCTCAGCAAGGTGTTGGTGCACTCAACCAATCTTACCACCAAATGTCTCATCTATTTTCCACGTCTCACTCTCTACTGAACTAATGTAGCATGAGAAGACCAACAAAGATGGCTGTTCCCTGCTGGCAGCCAGTAACTGACAATAAAAATAATATAAAATAGAAAAAAAAAACAGTCATCTGGGCTGATATCTTATTTTTCTTGGCATGCATCAGCCCTAAAACAATACAAAAATAAAATTAAATGCCTTGTTCTATCTCTCACAATTTATCATAACCATTCCTTAAAAAGTCAACACATTTGGAAGGTTTAATTACGACACTATAGTGTATTCAGTCTGCAAAGCAGTACTCAGTCCCAGCCATGGATTGAAAATAGTTTGCAGCTTACCCCAATTAATCTCTGTTTCAGCTGCCAAGACACCAGAGTACCTTATTTTCTCAGATGTTGTAAGTGTCTAAGCACTGACACTTCCACTAGAAATGGCACTTCCACCAGAATAACTTGGTAGTGCAATTCAGAGAACTTTCAAGTGGAGAAAAAATATGAATGCTGATTTTTGAGAGTATTTGTCCCTATGGAATGATGGTAGCTCATACAGTGACTACGGTATAGTATGCAAAATATTTATGACCCTCAGTTATGCAGTTCAATGGCTATCTAGTAACATTTTGGCGTAAAATGTTTTACATTGCATTGGACGTATGAATTTAGTATGTATTTTCCCCACTGTATGAAAACCACATAAGTTCTCTAAAATCAGTTGCAGCATCTCCAATCAGAAAAAAATGTAGTGTGCCTTTGAAAACACAGAGTGCATAGCTACAAGAGAAGCATTTTATCATAGTGCGTCTTAAGCTGAATTACAGTGCTGAAGACCTTACTTTATGTTTTTCATTGAAATACTGCATTACCCTGAGACAGAATATTGACTTTATTTTCCTATAACTTCCTTTTCACTGTAAAAAAAGAATCTTCTCATTGTATTTATGTTGTTAGTTAATTTGGTAACAGATACATTATTTAGTGTACACTAAACATATTTATAATGAAGCAGAAAATGCAAGAATTATACAATCAGAAAAATGCTATGAATCTTTGACATGGCAGTTATAAAAAAGTGAACCTGAAGTACTACCCAACAACTGCAATATGTGCTTGCTCATCCTCATTGTATAAGGACTTTGAAATGAAACAAAATGGCACAAAAGTGAACCAAGAGCTCTGTTTGGGAGTGGGAAAGAAAACCAGTGTCTGAGGCATGCTTAAGTTGAGGCAATGTTGCTAAGAAATAAACAAAAAAAAAATAACTAACATAGATTTTTGTTTAATTTGTTTCTAATCCAAGCTGGACAAAAGGAAGACTGAGTACGTACGTACCCATGATACTTCATAAGTTTTCTGCAAATATGTCCTTTTTTGCTTTAAAAGTGCAATTCAGTACGTGGCTCTGCAGTGTCCATGGGTCATGCACTGTTGGTGTGTGTTGCTTTTCTGATATTATAACAGCATTTAGCTCAGTTTATGGACCGGATTTACAAAGGCTTGCACGGAGTCTAAGAGTAGTGTAAGATGGCAGACAGCCAATATGTCTGCCGAGCGATCCAGCAATAGCTGGCAGGGGCGTGCATGAGAGCTTCTAAAGCTACTCTTGCACGGACAGTGTTATGGTATGCAAATTACCTCATTTGCTGCTGAAAGTTATGCGAATGAGGTAAATTTGCGATCCAGGAAACACTAACCTGTCCGTGTAAGAGTAGTGTTATTTGCAGAAATGTACTCCATTGGTAACGGAATACTGTTCTGCAAATAGCTAAATGGAGTTATGACAGCTCCAAATGAAGGATGCATCTAGTTGAGGAAGCTTGCCAATGGCCAAATATAAGGCCATTGGCATTTGCAAATGTTGTAATTCCTTAAAATCCAGTTTTTTTTCCCCGATCGCCGATGTTTAAGCGTAGAGCAGCACCGCGCAAATGTGCTGAGCTTTAAATAAAATGAAAACAATTGAAAAATAGCCAAAAATGGGCATTTTCACTAAAAAGCCTGTTCTGCCATGCAGGTGAATGGCAGGCTGAAAACAACATGGCCACTGAGTAGTGGTTGCTAAGGGGGGGGGGGGGAGCTCAGTGTGAGAGATGTAACCAAGCATTAGTAGGCAATCCTATGCAAATGAGGATAAGGACAGTGAATCCAAATTTTCCCCAGCATGTGAGCCATGTCCTTAGAGTGTAAGTGTAGGAGTAGGGGAGTAGTAGAGTAGAAGATAGGTGACATCATGATGGGGTATGTATGAAAGACTGTAAGCTTATTGGAGCACAGTGGCTTGTGTTTGCCCTGAGGTGCTCAGGATTGCAAGTGGCGTGTCTACAGTTGTCCTAGCTGAAAACAAGAAACCAAAGGCATACGCCGTGGATATATCTGAAATTTCTTGCAAACAGGCACACAGCAAGTGCGCATGTGTGAGCTTGTGTGTGTGTGTGCGCTTGTGTGCGTGCATGTGTGCTTGTTTGCGCGGTGCTGCCCCTTGTAGAAACAGAAAGGGAAAAGGAAGGAAAAGAAGTAGTAGGAAGTTAACCAAGGAGAACTAGCAGGGCTGCCAGGTGAAATATATCAGAATCAGCCAATTACACAGGCAGTAGACTTGCCCAGCCCAGCCCAGCACTTTAAACTCTGCAAACAGCAGTCTACCCTGTTTTTTCCCCAAGAGCTCTGCAACACTGCAGTATACAAAGAGTGAAAACTTAAAAAGCTTAAGTCAGACAAAATGTTAGGAACTGCTATTGCTATCATAAACCAACATGTGCAAGATGCTGAGGGTGGTGATGTGAATGCTGCTGAGCAACCCACAGTGAGGAGATGGAGAAGAGTGTACAGACCCAGGGTAACCTACCAAGGGCTACATGAGTTGGAGATAGTGAAGCGCTATAGAGTGGACAGAGACCTCCTGCAGCAAACTGTTGAGCTGTGCCGGCCATGCCTCACACACAGAACCATCAGAGGGGAACCCATCCCAGTGGATACCAAGGTATGTGTTGGCCTACGAATACTAGCTACAGGTGCCTTCCAGAGACCAACTGGTAATATGATGGGGGTTTCACAGGCATCAACATCCAGGGTACTGCACCAGTTCCTGGATGCCATGTCAGCACATGTCGGTGAGCACGTATATTTTCCCAATTCCAGTGAGGCATTGGCCAGCAATATGCGTCTTTTCCACCAAATCGCAGAATACCCTGAGGTAGTGGGTGCAATAGACTGCACGCACATACACATCAAAGCACCACCCGGTGAGCGAGGTAGGGTCTACATCAACCGCAAGGGCTTCCCCTCCATCAACTACCAGGTCTTGTGCGATGCCCAGGGCATAATAATGAATGTGTGTGCTGGTTGCCGTGGAAGCTATCATGATTCCCACATCTGGCATCTGACGCAGCTGTACCAGAGATTTGCCAATGGGGACATCCCTAACGGTCACCTAGTGGGGGATGCCGGATACGCACTGGAGCTGTGGCTGATGACACCCATCAGAAATGCACACACACCCGAACAAGAACTCCATAATGAGGCACGCACACAAACAAGAAACATTATTGAGCATGTGTTTGGGATGCTCAAGTCATGGTTCCGGTGCCTGGACACATCTGGTGGAGCCTTGCAGTACTCACCAACTACATGTACCCAAATTGTCATGGTATGTGCCATGCTACACAATATGATCCTGCAAAAATAGCTGCAGCAGAAACAGCATGGGGCAGGGCCAAACAGCCCTCCACCATTGCCAAGGCCTGCACAGGCACAGCATGACTCGGAGGAGGAACAACCTGAGCCTGCCCCAGTAGGCAGAAGGAGGCATGCCCAGTGTGCTTTGGCCTTGGCAAAGAGGCAACACATAGCACATACACTGACTAAGGAGGAACCCTGGAAATGACACCTCTGTCTGACTCACACATACAATAAAAGGGATGTCTAACTTGACACTACCTGTTTTTAAACATGTATAGGGAGTGTACTATGTTCATCCGACATAGGCAGCCCTGCAGCACCACCTGAGGCATGATTGCCCTATTTTAAGCAATATAAAGGAGTGCTAAGCACATTTTACCACTATTTAGCATATTTAAGCACAATTGTGTGGAGCTGCGCACCGCACAAACTAGCGCAACGTCGGGCAACATTGGGCAATGTTGGACAATGTTGGGCAAAGTCAGGCAAAGTCGAGCAAAGTCAGGTAAACACGCTCACACCTGCTTTACTGTTCCGTAACCAGTCAGGTCTGCCCAGCAGGAAAATAAAAAGCAGTGACAGGGCTCAAACTCAGGATACTGTGCACTATAGTCAGTACTGAACCACTAAGCCATGACAACATTTCACTGGCACAGACACAGCAGGACAATTGTAGACTAACGCAAACACAAACAAATGCTGTATCATGCCCTCTGAAGAGGCATATGAGTAACTTCCCCCAGGCCTATGCAGACAGATAACAGCAGGCCAGGCAGTGTGATGTGGGTTGGGTAGGCTATGAAGTCACAAACTAATATACGTGAAATTGGAAGCTAAGATCTGTAGTACAGTAGTATGCCTCAAGCCAGTACGAGAGGCAACAGTACAGACTGAAATGGAGTACCTGACATAGCAGTGCAGGCATAGCAAATGTGTATAAGTGTCAGTTGAACTCCTCATCCTATGTACACCCACAGTAACAATCAGGTGTGCCTCCCAGGTAGAAATGTACAAATAATAGCTGCCCCCCCGTATGTAGAAATGTTGATAAGTCTATGCAAAGTGACTCATGGAAGCCCTGCAGGCACAGCATGCTTCCTGTTGATGTACAACACAGAGGTGAGCCCTGAAGTAAAAACCAACTTGATTTTTCACACACATATAGTATATATGTCCATACTGGTCATGCTCACACACTTCAACAAATTTAGCAAATTTCAGTCAGTAACATACTGAAAGGTCATACTGGGCATGCTCACACAAATAAATGAAGCAAATGTCAGTCAACAACATACTGAAAGGTCATACTGGGCATGCTCACACACTTAGGCCATGTCTGAGTACAGCAGTGGCCCACACATATCTGGCAGTTGCAGTTCTTACCCCAGAAACTTGTCACTATTCACCAATCCTGCCTTGCGCACACAGTTATATGAAAGCAGACCCATATAGTATATTAGACTCCTGTCATAATCAAACTATGTACTACAAGTACTTAAGTTGTTCAAAGAAAGTGAAAATTCAAAGAAGATCAATAAATCTCCGATCAGTATCATCAATAAACAATAAGCACTCCTAACATTATTCAATCCATGTTCTGGCAAAAATATTGTCAAAGAGTCCATAGAGAACCATGAAGCTTTCTTTCGCTATGTCATAAATATCAATGTAAACTCATATATGTTCTGAGTCAGTGCAAACTGTAAATGAATACATGTACATGACTGGCATTGCCAACATCTTGTCAGACAGGTTCATACATATTTACCCCCACTCACTGACAAAAGGGCCCATTATCATACCTGGAGATTGTGAAAACCCAGAAATCAAATATACAATGGTTAAACAACACTTTCCAAACCTAAAAAACACGGCGTCTATGGGATGACATGGTTTCCCTAGCTGTGTCATATGTGAACTCCAAAACAAACAGAGCCTACACCTGAACAGTCTGTTGAGACTCACCCTCTGTACAGGATATAAAACTGTTGAATGCGTTACAGCAACGTTTGGCGCACTCCACAAGTGTTGGTGCACAACAGACCATGGAAACTATTGTCTTATAAACCTATTAAGCCTGATCTGCAAGGCCATGGAGTCCATCATGATGGAACTCATAAACAGAGCTATTGTGAGCCTACAAACCCCCAACCCTACCAATTTTGGTTTGGTCAGGGGCAGATCATGGTTCCCAAACCTGCTAAACTGTTTTCAAGGCAGTCACCCAGGACATACATCAATGAAATGAGCTACACACGTCCCACATAGACCTTGAAAAGCCCTTTTCCAACATCCCAGACTCATGTTGTATCCACAAAATCAACAACCAGTGCATAAATATGTATGTCATCTGATGGATTGCCAACTGGGGCACAGATAGATCCCACAAGGTAAGAATTGTGGTCTCCTGTTCAAGCTGGTTACAACTGCTGTCCCCCATGGCTCAGTCCTGGGACCCCTCTGTCTGGTGTATACTTTTCAGAAACACACAAGGGCTATGTTTAGCAAAGTTTGTGGATGACTGCAAAAAAGTTGTCATAATCGATGTTTGGGGCAACCGAGACATCCTTAAGAAGGGTCTCAGTCAAACATATGTGGTGTCAAAATTATGGCCTCGAGCTACAGTCATACAAATATCACATAGGTGCCAACACCCTAAATATGGAGGTGATAATAAGGGATCAATGGACACGTGGATAGTCATCGCTACTTCCAGAAACACATTCACAAATTGGTTAGGACATCATGCTATGTGTTCCCACAAACTGCCAAGGTCTTTGCATGTAGGTCAAAGGAGGTTCCCTCTACTCATCAGTCATCAGACCCATTAGAGAGTACCACAACACTCTTGCGATGAACCTGACTAGGCACCTTCAGCAGCTGGAAAGGCCACTGAAGTACCTCAACAAGAGGATTACTGTCCTCAAACAGTTGCCCCATGCAACAAGACTGAATTTAACTCAATCTGTACTCTGTTGCATACTGTCTACTCAGGAGATCTCTGCCCAACAGACAGGTCAATGTCCAATGCAGAACTGATGTACATGTGCTATCTGAAGTAAACCCAAGCTCACTGTACCACATGCTCTAGGGATATCATCATCACAACATTAAATAGAACATGTTGGAGGGATACATTACTAACTCGCAGACTTCCCTTGCTTTGGAACAGGCTCCCAACTGACATTAAGCTGAGACCCTCCATGACACTCTTCCAGAGGAGCCTTGATGAGTGTATGTGAAACTGAATTGTCACACCATGGATCACTTCATCAGCTCTACTACACAGAGGCCTAGGGAACTAACTCTATAGGTGGTGATAGCTGCACACTCTAGCCATACTACTATATGCCTTCAGGCAGATAGCCTATTACCTACCTATGTACATATATATATATATATATATATATATATATATATATATATATATATATATATATATATATATATATATATATATATATATATATATATGTGTGTGTGTGTGTGTGTGTGTGTGTGTGTATGGGGAACACAGTATAATAAGCCAAAGATGGATGGGCAGAGATGTGTGTAAGAGGGTGACCATGACAGGGAGCCATCCAGGACTGTCCCACCCAGCACACATCCCAATGGCATGAAATACATGAGGTGTACATCTCTCCCACTGTACATAACAGCCACCAGTATCTGTAAGCATTACAGTGTATGTGGTCCATGTGCCTGCTGTATAACATGACTGTACAATGAAGTACACATCTACTATCTGTCTACATGTACCTGTCACATAGGCTCATAGGTATGCAGTAGACTATCTCCACGAAGGCATATATCAGCCTACACAAGTTGTGCAGCTTTCACCACACCATTGGGTAGTCTCCCAAGGCCTAGCTCTAATAGTTAGTACCGTAAGCCTCTTTCTAGTGGGGCTGCTGATGTGATGCCTGGCATGAATTGTCTGTTTCCCATCCACTCATCAAGGTTCCACTTGAAGAGTGTCGGCGAGGGGTTCTTTCTGATGTACATTGGGACTCTGTTCCACTGTAAGGCAATGGTCTGGGATGGTATTCTATCCTACCAGCATGTTGTATTCATTGTTCTGATGAGGTTCATATCCCTGGAATGTGTAGGGCGACTCAATGTTCTTATCTGTAGATGGAGCATGTTCAACAGTTATGTGTTGGACATGGCTCTGTATGTTAGGCAGAGTGTGCCTCTGAGTAGGCGGTACGCAACAAAGAACAGATTTAGTTTTACCAGTTGTGTTGCATAACACAACTGTTTGAGGCCAGTAATCCTCTTGATGAGGTACCTATGTAGTCTCTACAGTTGCTGGATATGCTAAGTTGAGTACATCCAAAATGGTGCACTGTACTCAATGATGGGTCTGATGATGTAAGAGTAGAGTGCCAACACTACCTCTTTGGATGCTGATGCAAACCCTTTGTTGATTAGGTGGGCCACATAGGATCTCCCAATCACTTTGGCAACATGGTTGTCAAAGTAAAGATGACTATCGACTTGTGTCCCCAGATCCCTTATCACCTTGTCATTTTTAAGGGGGTAACACCTATGTGGTAGTTTGTGGGTATTTTGTTCTCAACAAAGAGGATCACTATGCATTCCTCCACTGTGAGCTTGAGGCCATGATTCTGACAGTACACATCTGTCTCATAGTGTCCCTTCTGGAGAATATTTCTGTCTTCCGGGGAATCTATTATGGCAAACACTTTACAGTTCCCAGCAAACGTAGTCAACCACAACCCTCCTGTGTTGGCATGTACATTTGAGAAGTCTATACCAAACAGTAGGGACCCCAGAACTGAACCCTGGGGGACACCAGTCATTACCGGTGTAGAGTCTGACATGTAGCCAACAACTCTTAATGTGTGGGATCTATCTGTGAGCCAGTTTGCAATCCATCTTGTGATGTATGGATTCATGGCCAGGTTGGTGAGTTCATCTATGATACCTGACTGGGGAATGGTGTCAAAGGCCTTAGCGAGGTATAGGTAGGCTGTGATGAGCTCATTTCAATCATCTGTAGCCTGGGTAACTGTCAAAGAAATCCTCCCAGTGCAGGAGGCGTGGTCTGCATTTGATGAAGCCAAACTGGGTGTGCTCAGCTGTGTGAAGGTTCCCAATCTCTGTATTGCTGACTTCCATTATGATGGGCTCCATTGCCTTGCAGAACACACTCATCAGGCTCATAGAGCGTGAATGCCAAGGGGTTTTTGTGGCCCCACCCCTGTGGAGTGTGAAGAACTTTGCTGTACAACATTCTATGGGCACATATCCTGTAGAGAGAATGTAGAGAGAGGTGTAGGTATCCTTGATGAATATGGATACATCCTCACCCTATGTGCTATGATTCAGGTTCTGATGCTGGAAGGTATGGAATGAGTAGTATCCTGGTAGTGTTGGTGTGCTGTCTGGAGCCTTGAACTAGGTTACTGATACTGCACAGATATCAATATTCTCCATAAGGAGAAGTGCCTCGAGCGTGTGCATCTTGAGGCTGAGACTTCTGACAATGAGTAGCATTTAGCTCACTTTGTGGTTACGGGGTTTGGTTTGCCCTGTGTGACCGGTGTTCCACACCTGACGTCAGCGCCTTATTGCTCCCATCAGACCATAAGCTAATTACCCTACATATCCACATCCTGGACCCACACCCCCATTAAGGAAACCATGTTAAAACTGGCTCCAAAGCCAATTTCATGCTTTTTAAGACAGAAGTGCTGAACTGCAGGACACACATGCAGATGGACAATACAGTTACGATCCTTCACAATTGCACTTTCTAAGCACTTACATGACTGCATGCATCGTGCTATCCCAAACAGAACTAAGACACTATCCTCCAAGCAAAGGAAGCCAATCTGGTGTTCCCCTGCCATAAACAAACTGCACAACGGAAGGAAGAAACTGTTGCAAAAGAGGGTAAAATCTCATGAGGGGAGGAGCTCCATGGTCAACATCAGTAAGAAGCTGTGATCTCTGATAAAATCCTCCAAAGCTAGTTATGAAAACAAAATCGACACTGATTCTAAAGACAACCACAAAGCATTCTATAACTATGTCAATAATCTCAATGGCAACACTCAGATCTTCTCTGAGTTACAGCACAATGGCACTAAATATACAGACCCAACTGATATTGCCAACATCCTGGCAGATAGGATCAGTGCTAACTTTTCCCCCCTCTCACCCATGAAAGAGCACATCTCTATAACGGAAGACTGCAAAGTTGCTGTCATCACAGCTGCACAGGTAAAAAACACTCTCCAAAGCCATGGAACACAGCATCTATGGGACCAGATAACATCCCAGGCTGTGTTCTACACAAACTACAGAACGAACAGGCACCACACCTATGTACCATGTTCAGTCATAGCCTCACCTCAGGCTTTGTGCCTGCTGAATGGCGCACAGCGATGGTTATCCCACTACACAAGGGGGGAGCCACAACGGACCCCAGGAACTAGCGCCCCATTAGCCTGATGAGCCTGCTCTGCAAGGCCATGGAATGTATCATCATATAACATAAAAAAAGACATTGGTAATCTCCAAACTCTGGACCACAACCATGTTGGGTTTGTAAAAGGCAGATCATGTCTCCTAAACCTGATAGACGTCATTGAAGCAGACACCAGAACCGTAGACAAGGGTAAGGTGGTTCACACAGCCTATGTAGATCTTGCCATGGCTTTCAACACCATCCCCCACTCTGGAATTATAGATAAACCCACTAAACTAGGTATAAATTGCTATGTCACAAGATGGGTTGCCAACTGGCTCACTGACAGAACACACACTGTGAAAGTAGCAGACTCCAAGTACGACTTCGGACCAGTGACTAGTGCAGTACCCCAGGGTTCAGTCCTGGGTCCTGTCCTGCTTGGTATCTACTTCCCTGAAGTAAACTTTAACATGGAAGGTCTATGGCTAATGAAGTTTCCAGATGACTGCAAACTAGGAGCCATAATTGAAACTACTAAAGATGTGGACATCCCACAAAAGGGCCTCACTGAGACAGATGCTTGGTGTGAAAGCCATGACCTCAAGCTCAATGCCAAAAAGTGCATTGTCATCCCCTTTGGTAAAAACTCTGTAGCCATGAACTACAACATAGGCGGTAGTATACTTAACACTGAAAGTGTGATAAGAGACCTTGGGTCACAGGTGGACAGTGGACCCACCTGTGATAATCACATCCCCACAGTAGTCAGGAAATCCTTCTATGTGGCACACCTCATCACAAAAGGTGTCTCATGCAGAATAGAAGAGGACATTGTTCCCCTCTACTCATCACTCACTAGATCCATACTAGAGTACAATGCCCCTTTTGCTATGTACCTCACTAGACACCTACAACAACTGGAAAGCCTGCAGAAATACCTCACAAAGAGCATTAGTGGCCTGAAACACATGCCATACACAGACCGTCTCAAAATGCTCCAGCTGTACTCTCTCGCATATCGCCTAATCAGAGGTGATCTCTGCCTAACATACAAAGTTATGTCAAACACTGAGCTGTTGGACATGCTCCACGTAAAACACTCACAATCCCTCTGATCTTTGGCCCCAAAACCCAGAGTGAAATACAAAAGGAAGGGTGTATCCATTTACCTTATGGATACCCACACCTTCAGATTAGTGGCACAGCATGAGGCCTTGGAGACCATGCAAGTGCAACTAACATTGGTTAAAGCTGCTTATCAGATTGTAGCCTGCTACAGATCACCTACCTTGTCTCAGGAACCTCACTCAGTATTCTTGAGAACAGTGGAAAATACAAAGGTCCTACCAAACACCATTATATGAGGAGATTACAACTACCCAAACATTGACTGGGAGAATTACTCGTGTGCAACGTCCTTTGCCCAATGCTTCCTAGAGTTTAAAAACTCAAACACCCTGGAACAGCTGGTCACCATGCCCACTAGAGGTGACAACATACTGGACCTGATCATCAACAACATGGGGTGCCAGTGTTCCACAACAGAGATAAACCCCTCACTGGTAATATCAGATCATAAAGTAATCACACTGGACATCCACATCCCACCCCCCACCCCCGTCAAGGAAACCACTGTGAAGAAATTTTCAAAAGCAAACTGCACACTTCTCAAGACCAAAGTGGAAAGTTCCAAAGCCCCCTTGCTATAGGATAATGCTATACAATCTGCAGAATCATTTACAAGTGCATTCTATGAGCATCTACAGGGATGCATGGATCGAGACATCCCAAATAAAATCAAGACGCACTCCTCCAAATATAAGAAACTAATCTGGTGGTATTGCCCATAAATATGCTATACAACAGAAGGAGGAAAGGAACACATGATAGAGCAAACTTCACAAAAGGAAAGGCATCACTGATCATTATTAGGAAGAAACAATGATTGCTCATAAAATAATCCAAGGCCAGTTTCTAAAGACAAATTGCCAAGGAATGTAAGAAACACAACCACAAAGCCTTTGTTAGCTATACCAAACATTTAGGTGGCAACTCTCAAATATGCTGTCAGCTACTGTAAAATGGCAAAAAATACACTGGACCAAGTGACATTGCCCACATCCTGGGGGACAAGTTCAGTGCAAACCCCCCCCCATCACCCCCAAAAGGGCCCGTGTCCATCCCAGAAGAATGCAGAGCCCCAGACTTCATGGACATGCAGGTAAAAACAGCCCTCTCCGAAGCTAAGAACACAGTATCAATGGGACTGGATGGTGTCCCAGGCTGCGTCTTACACCAGCCCCAAAAGGAACTACACCCTCACCTACATTCACTGTCCAGACTCAACCTTACCACAGGCTATGTACCCAAAGAATGGCATACAGCAACAGTCATCCAGCTCCACAAAGGTGGTGCAACAACAGAACCTGGAAACTATTGCCCTATAGGCCTGCTCAGCCTGGTCTGCAAAGCTATGGAGCAAATTATCATGGAACCCATAAACAGAGACATTGGGAACCTCCAGACACTGGACTCTACCCAACTTGGCTTTGTTAAAGGCAGATCCTGCCTCCTAAACCTAGTTGACTTCTTTGAAACAGTTACCAAGGACACAGATGGAGGTGAAAGTAGTCCACACAGCCCACCTGGACCTCACTAAGGCCTTTGACACCATTCCCCACTCTGGCATCATGGACAAGCTTACCAGCTTGAACATTAACACCTATGTCACAGGATGGGTGGGCAACTGGCTCACAGATCAAACACACATGTTCAGAGTTGCGGGTGCCATGTCTGACTCTAAACCAGTCACAAATGGCATCCCACAGGTCTTGGTCCTGGGACCCCACCTGTTCAGTAGATAATGCTCAGAGGTACAGGGGTAAGCATGGGAGAAGTATGGCTGAACAAGTTTGCAGATGACTGCTAACTGTGGTCCATAATCGACTCTACGGTTGACACAGACATCCTCCAGAAGGGTCTTACAGAGACAGATACCTGGTGTCAAAACAATGCCCTCAAGCAAAATGCCAAAAAATGCATAGTCATCCCCTTTGGATAAAACAAAGTGCACACAAATTACCACATAGGTGGTAATCCAGTATGTACAGAGAATGTAATTATGGCCCTGGGGACCCAGGTAAATAGTAAACTCTCCTTTGATGATCACATTGCGAAAGTGTTCAGAAATTCCTTCTATGTAGCCCACCTAATGTCACCTAATGTAACCCACTTTGTCTAGTCTGATGATGTCACCATCCTACAAATATACCTGTGGAAAAGAGAGCTTCTAGTAAGGTGTATAGCGTGTTGTGTGAATGTGTACTGCTCTAGTGTCATAAAGTAGTTAGGTATGGGTTTGAATCCTACACTTGCCAACTGTATGATAGTGTGTGTGTGTGTCTCCTTGGAGAGGAGCGACCTTTTTTTAAAATGACTGAAACACCTTAAAAGTGGCATACTCATCGTTGTCAAGTCTGATGATGTCACCATCCTACAAATATACCCGTGGAAAAATGAGCTGTTAGTAATGTGTATAGCGCATTGTGTTAATGTGTACTTTTCTAGTATCATAAAGTAGTTAGGTAGGGGTTTGAATCCTGCATTTGCCATCTGTATGAGAGTGTGTGTGTGTGTCTCTTTGGAGAGGCACAACCTTTTTGAAGACTACTGAAACACCTTAAAAGTGGTATACTCATCTTTGTCAAGTCTGATGATGTCACCATCCTACAAATATACCTGTGGAAAGAAGAGCTCCTGGTAATGTATATAGCACATTGTGTTAATACATACTGCTCTAGTATTATAAAGTAGTTAGGTAGTGGTTTGAATCCTGCACTTGGTGACTGTGTGTGTGTGACACTGTTGATCAATATGATGTGGGTTTTGCTTTTAGTACTGTATGACATATCGCAATGACAACAGTATGTGCACTACACATCAGGTAGCTGTGTGGCAAATACATATACATACATGTGACCTCAATTATTTCATAGGTGGGAACCCTGCTTTCTCCATGAACACATCTGTTATCTTTGCCAGAGTGTGCTGCCACTTTCCAGACCTTAGGTCACATCTGTATGATCTGTATGCTTGTGATAAGCCTAGCCACTGCGGTGATCCCTGGCCTACGTAATCCGTTTCACATACACTCATTACGGTTTCTATTGAATAGTGTGAGTGAGGGTTTATGCCTGAGGTATATTTGAAACCTGTTAAAAAGCAGCAAAGTCTGTCAAAGATGGCTATTTATTATCGGTGTGCAACAACCTTTGTGGATATACATGCAGACCCCTTATTGCTTATGTGATCCACAGAGGGATTTCCAAAACCCTTTGGAAATGTGATTATCAAAGGAGAGACGACGTAACACATGGCTCTATGTATACATCGGTACCTGTTCAACATTTTGGGGGCTACTACCTATGTGGTACTCTGGGCTCTGGGGATACTATGTTTTGTAAAAGTGGATGACTATGCTTTATTTGGCTTATAGCTTTACAGCATGGGTTTGACACCAGGTATCTGTCTGTATGATACCCTTTTGGAGGATGTGTGTGTCATCTGGAGAATGCATTATAGCCCACAGTATGCATTGCCAAACATGGCCAGACATTTCCCTACTGTGTTTGCTTGTACCTAAGAAAGCTATATGCCAAACAGGAGTGGTCCCAGGACTGAGTGCAGGTGAATACCACTGGTTACTGGCATAGAATAGTACTTGATGGCTGCAAATGTTACTATGTGTCCTACATCTGTGTGTCAGTTGTCAAGACATCATCTAACAATTGTTTATGGTCAGGCTGTTGAGGTTATGAATACTACCAGAATGTAAACCAATGACAGATAGTAACAGCATCACCCACAGCACAGTGTCAAACTGTGTCATACACACGTGTACTCAAGTTCCAAAATGTGCGTAGTACAATGCATACTGGCCACCAATAGAAACTATGGAGTGTTAACACTGTCTAATACAGGGCATGTCACCCTGCCCATGTGTCCAATATGCACGTACATGCAGACAGTGCACCTCAACCATGTTCACAAATGTACACCTGAAAATCTGTGCTACACACATCCCACACTTACTGTCCACTCTCTAACACATGCTGACAAAACTACACACATCAGCCAAGTGGCATATGGGCAGACAATACACAACTGGAATAAAAACTGGTGTAAACAATACTACATTGATAATTATAGCTTTAATACATCATTCCTGCTCAGCTACACCTTCAAGGATATCATTACACTTTACTGCTGACAACATGCTAACATTGCTATTCTGTTATAAAGTCACCCTGTGCATCAGCACCATGTTAGCCTGTTCCTGCATCAATGTTACAGATGACAGGAGGTGGCACAGGTTTCATCATATGCACAGTGTGTGTTGTTGGTTTTCCAGAGGCCTACATTGAGCCATACAATCAACATGTGTGTGTGAGTGTGTGTGTGTGTGAGGGCCTAGAGTACTGTTATGGGCCAATGTGGATGTAATGTGTGCAGGTATGTGTTTTCCCTAGGTGTCTGGCTTATGTGTGTGTGTCTGCATGCACACAGTTCCACCATGTGGCTGCTATATACGGGGATTTGTGGGACAGCTACAGACTGTACCTGGCAGGCTTTGCAGATCACCATCTCTGGCCATGGATAGGGGACCTGTGCCTGGCAGGGGTGCTACAGACAGTATCAGGTACTAATCCAGACTGGGTACTATCCTCAGAGGTTGACATATGTACACTGGATCTAGGTCCCTGCTGGGACTGGCCAGAGCCACGTGCATGTGGTCTTCTAGGACGGTCTATGGACAGCCCAACCCCAACATTGCTAGGGCTGGTACTGGCACTATGGGAGCGGCTATGACTTGATGAACGTCCACGGCAACTGCCAGCTGATGATGTTGCTGGCATACGTCCACATTGACGTCTCAACTGTTCTGCACTGTCCTGACACATGGACACGACATTCTGGAGGGCATCTAATGTCTCACCCCAACGTCTATCAATGACCTCAGTGTAATTACGGATGGCACCTGCTAGGTCATGGATACTGTCATTTAAAGAGGTGTTATGAGCCGTCTGTGCCCTTAGTCCCTGTCTGGTGTACTGCTCCATACGTGCCTGTGCCTCCATGACAGCCTGGAACATACATGTGGTTGTAAGAGTTGTGGCACATCTGCCAGGGGCATGATGACCAGCAGTGCCCTGATGAGAACCCCTGGACATCTGCCTATGTGGCACTGTTCCAGACATCTGGCTATGGCTGCTGTGTCCTGATGCATGTGCCATAGATACCACACTGTCCTGGCCATTGCCGACTGTACAATGTCCCTCTGCTAAGGGCATTGGTGATGATAGATTTATAGGCAGTATGACTGTGTGCATGGATGGGGTGGAGACTTGTGTACTGTCAATTGGTGGCCCAACAATAGACCCTGACAGACATGCCTGTGCCTCAACACACTTATCCTCATTATCACTATTTGTGTCAGTGACATCAGGTTCCCTGCTGCACTGAACCAGCCCAACCTCAGCACCTGTGAGAGTAAAACAGGAAACACACCTTAAGACCTGTACATGATGTCAGAACACATGCACACATGAACACATGCACACATGAACACATGCACACATGCACACATGAACACATGCACACATGAACACATGCGCACAAGAACACATGCACAAATGAACACATGAACACATGAACACATGCACACATGCACACAAATACACTCCACACTAAAGCAGACACACACACACACCACCAGCAATCTCAGAACATACTCAATAGCAGTTGATAGTGGGGTACAGTATCACAAGCCAAACAGTCATATTACACATGTCAGCATGCAGGACATGTGTTGCTCAACAGCATGCAGTGCGAGTGTAGACAGTCCTTGTTACTAACAATATACATGGCTTTGATGCATGTGTTTTGTTGTTCGGTGATTGGCCTCCCCCTGGAATGCAATGCATACATGGACACAACATTGCTGTGCAAGTATTAAAAACTCTTTAATTTACTGTGCACCATCACTCACATGTATACACACCATGGCTGGATGTGTATCTGTGTGTCACATAGATATCCAATTATGATTAGAGCCTCTGTTTTTTTAGCAAATAATTGTGGGCACAGTTTTAGCTCATGCATGATGTGTATACACACAAGATCAGTGGTGTATGTATAACTGATGGAATACCACTGGTCCACATAGCCAATGTACAGTAGTTATGGTGAGTGTAGATCATATTGTGGACATGCCAGTGTTATCCAGCACATGGCATGCTAAAACACAAATGCATATTTAAACATCACACATACCCAATGTGTGTCATATGACCTAGCCACTCAATAGCATTACAAGACATATATGTATCAGTTGTGCAAATGGTGATTGGTATGCATATTGTTTATAGGTGCATATGTTTGCACACACACAACATTGAGGTGTATAGCAATGAAAGCTATGTGTAGTACTGTGGTTACAATAACTGGATGGGGTGTAGTACCATAAGCCATCATCATGAAGCATCATGTGGTCACTCACAGCTACAAATGTGCCACAAACCAGCACCTATCATGCTGTACCAGAACTGCACTACCATGGCTACATTCACCATTTCACAGCCAGTTGTTACATGGGTTTGTAAGTAGGCCAATAAGGAACATTGCCTAACATGAATGTGTTGTGTGTTGCAGTGTGTTTCACTGCCCCATGATAGGCCTCTACCCCTCAGGTATATTATGTATGCTGTGTGGATGACATTTGGGATACTGGAGTGTGACTTTACAGAGGGTTTGTGAAGACTTCATGTGTAGCATGTTAACATGTTCTGTGTATGACATAGTTGTGTATGTTGTGTGCATGTGTATCGACTCTGCCTATCCAATGGTCACTACAGTGTAGCCACATTTGTTTGAGATGGTCTGTGTATTGCATGTGTTTGATGCAGCTAATCACATTACTGAGATGTGCCTAGTCTCACAGCAAACATGCACAGCATGCATTATGCGTAGTTGTGTTACATGTGTACATGGCCTACACCTTAACTATGACATGCACTTTTTATTTGCAATAATAAATGTAGAACACACTCACCAGCATGTGTCCACTGCCTTGCTGTCATACCAGAGGGACCTACATGGATATGAGACAGTTTGTCAGTGGCGACAACTGTGGCATTGCTACTGTGGGTTTGCAATCTTACAGTAGTACAACAGTTTACATTCACAGGCCTACAGATTATGTTCCAAATGATCAGTATTGCACAACAACAGGCTCCACATCTTCTAACTACACAGTACACATCTCACACATGCATGATCTACCAGTAGAGGTAACAGTAGTCTACAGATATGCCATGTTACCTGCATGCTCCATGTGTTCTTGCTGGGTGGCTCCAACCTCCATCAAGGTAAATGTCTGCTGTTGTTGTTGTTGGGCAGGTGCCACCAGACTCAGGAGCAGCTCCTCTACTCTGGTGAGTGGGGGGTGGATGTTAACCCCACCACCTGTTGCAAGCTCTTGACTATGGACATCAGAAGCACGCTGCCAGACATGTCTAAGTAAATCACTGCAGTGATGGCGTACCTGCTCATATGTCAGGTTATGCATGCCTATGTCATTAATCCTCTGGACAACATCTTGCCACAGTGCAGTACGCTAATGCTGGTCTTGGCTGGTTCTCGAAAGTAGTAGGCTGTAGTGCTGAATCAGACAGCTTGTAATAATGTCATCCTCAGCACTACTGTAGCTGGGATTACGATGGTGGGCCATGATCCCTGGAAGACAAAGAAAAAATATGTCTGAGCAAGTCATATGGCACACATTATACAGTACAGATATCACTGAACTGCCATATATAGCAACCTATTAGCTGACTGAGATTAAACACTTTCAATACCACTTATCAGTGCTCACCCCACAACTGCTTGAAAGTGCCTGGCACACTGTATATAATAAACCATGTTCTGCACAGCAACAAAATAAAATCACTATATAAGACTATACAACAGTACATGGCACACTGTATGCGACACAATGCACCACCTAGCCACATAAGGTATAGATCAAGTGAATGCATAAAGAAATATGTCATCCATCGCAATGTTTGTAAAGTCCAGTTACAGTATTACCATTATACCACACAACTTGTTCATGGCAAACACGTGGCCAAAATATGTGCACAATTGTGGATATAGGTGGCATACTGCTGTAGTAAACTATAAATGTTGCTAGATACGCAGTTATATCTTGTAACACACATATGACAAAGGACTTGTTACAGGCATACCCACACACACATCAGACATAATTACAAGACACAAAGGTATGGCAACCCAGATAAGCTTTACGTGTGTACCATACAGTACTGTGTGTCAGTACTTACAAAACCTTAAGCCTGAGGAATTTAATCTGTGAGGACTACAGGGACCACACAAAACAGTGGTTCCAAGCAATGTGGACATACACCATACTTTGCTGTTTAGGCCTACAGCTTCAAGTAGTACTACAGTTCATACAGGATTTGGATTCAACATCAGTAACCATCAATAAGCATGCATGTAGTGCTTTAGCCTCCAATGACACACCCCAGTTAACACCAAGGGACTACATCAGACTGTATGCCATAGTGCTTTATCTGCCTAGCAACAGCATACACAGCTTTTGCTGGGATCAAAGCAAGGACACATAATATCATGACAGAAACTGTTTCCCACTAAGCTATCCCACAAATACACATCTTTGACACATTCACCAACACATTGACCATCACACTCAGTCAACTTTACATAGAATCTATTGCAACAAGTAGATGTGGGTGTGTATGACTATATATGACTCTCTCTCTCTATATATACACACACACACACACACACACACACACACACACATATATATATATATATATATATATATATATATATATATATATATACACATACATACATACATATATATATATATATATATATATATATATATATATATATATATACACATCCATTGGTGTACATATACATATACATATAGGCACATATACAGTCCACCTTTCATAGTGGGAATATCAATTATACAAAGGATGTGAGGTATAGAGTAATGTAATAATATCGCACAATCTTGTGAGAAATACATTGAAAGTGTTCTCAGCCCAGGTAGCTTTAGCAGGCCTCACTGGCTGCAACATTGCGAACTGAACAAAACACACACAGTGTTTAACCACCACATATCATATACCAGCACTGTATGCTGTCTTGTTTGTCACACACTAACACCTCCATACAAATATGCACATAACAACCATCACCAAAATATATATGTCCACCCTTCACAAACAGTTGCAATATGTCCCTTGCTCTATGCACATATACAGATGTTAATATATATGACACATATATATCTCTCCGTATGTGTGGGCCATACACACACAAGGTCCACACTGTTATAAGTCCCTGGACCTCATAGCTGAACTGTTGGGCCTTGCTGCAACATGAACAGGTGTCACATGTGAACACACAGTAACATTAGAGGGGGTATATAGCTACAAATGCTAGATTGGCATACTAGCCTGGTACAGCAGTTGACAATGCTAAGCTAAACTTTAATATGACTATCAATGATGTGTTACTCTGTTACAACCATGTTTATATGAATGTTTGCGCTAATCCCCCAAACAGCCATTGTCCACACTACTGTACAGAACACAGATAACATGGATCAGATGTTTGACATTTAATGCTGAGCTACATATTTCACAGTTATGTCCCACTGCACACAGCTACACACTGAATTGTTTATGGCAGTAGTTAAGCAGGACATCTGTGCATAGATACGTACTGCTGCCACATATGAATGGTTCACATTATGTAGAGTACTCTTCAAAAACATCTACTACATGCTAGTAAATACATATCTGTTACATACCTTTCCTTTGTATGAGTTGGTATTATTTATTTTCCGTTTTCCTTTTGCTTTTCACTGTCTCTCTCTCTCTCTCTCTCTCTCTCTCTCTCTCTCTCTCTCTCTCTCAGTCTCTGCAATAGAGTGATTGAGTTTGTGGGCAGCAATTACAGCCTGCTTTTATAGGTATTTGCACATGTGCATGTGAAGGCCTCTGCACCAATTGGTGGCCACCATTTGCTAATTGCATGCAGCCTGCTGTGTGGTAATTGCAGTAATCACTGTCAAAGCAACCCAATGCTATAAATTAGCGTAGCCCTTTCAGCTTTCCAAAATGGGGATCATGCTTGTTTGCTGGGGACATCATTGTTTAAGGCAGAAGGTTGGTATAGTTCTTATATCTGAAGCCAGGGGTGTAGCCAGTGATTTGAATGTTGTACTCAGACCTGAATGTTGCCGCTTCCAGTACACACTTGTCAGTGTAGAATTGTACTCACCCCTCCAAATGCTAACACAAGATACATGGGAGTATGTACTTTCTTTTCTAATTATACAATTAACTACCATACAAAAGTAGTTATTGAGATGTATTTCTTTGGCACATGAGCTGTTTGTGAACTGCTATACTGTGAATATTAATTTACTCACTTCTGAACAGTTTGCGCTTTTTTAGTGTTGACATTAGTACAGGCTGCTCAAGAAAACTGGACAAATTTCAGTACTGAGTATGCCTACCTACATCCTTGGTAGACCCAGAATACACAGGTATATTGTACATTTGGGTAGGGGTGCAGAAGTACAAGTAGCATTATGTATTATTGTGTGAATTTTATCTTTCTGGACTTAAAGGGTTGCTGTGTACCTGTTAGTTTATCAAGGCAAGTAGTATGTCTGCGTAGCTCCCAACTGTGGACCTATCCAGATGGTAGCCAGAGGTTAGCCTGTTATTCTTTGTCTGTGCACCACACCGGTCTTTTCAGCACTGGAACAATGGCATTGTCGCAGTTGGTTGCTACCAGTACATGGCTACATCCTTTGATATTTCAGTGTTGTACTCCTACATAAGGGTATGCTTCTGGAACTCCTTCCAAAGCTATTTGCACAGTGTGTAACAGCAGAAAAGCTGATATGCCTGTGTATTTCTGCCTCTGCCAGGCCTCTCAAACACCCGGGTACATATTTGAACAGACTCAGGGAAAAGTAGGTAAAAGTGAGGTACACCTTTAAAATATTACAGACATTAAGTTGAGACTTTGAGAAAGCCAGAGCATATGGATTAATACACCTTTTCTGAAGTAGAAGCAGTGTCTAACTCTTACTTATTGTCATTATTCATTAAGTGTAATTCCCCACCTTTCTGCCTAACGTCAGTACTTTTCAGAGGGATTCAGAGGGACACAGCTTAAATTTGTTTCAAAATCAGGGACATCCCTGAAAATTAGTCACAGTTGGGAAGTATGGCCTCTGCCCTAATAAGATATGCCAGTGTTTGTCCTTCTAGGATACTGTGTGGGGGTTGTAAAGTGCTGTTGTAACATTATTTCCTACTAGAATGGCTGGTTCTCTTTTCACAGTCATGTAATGCAATTCCACAACAACTGCTGGTAAAGATCCACAGAACAAGATTTGTGTTATGGCATTCCTATTTTTCCTTTACATTCACTCATAGTGATGCATGATATATTTATTTCAGCACCAACTTGTTGTATGTCTACCATGGCTTAGTGGTACTTCATGCAGTCTAGTGTGTCTGGGATTCGAGACTGACAGAGGTGGTTTATTTTGCTGCTGAGCAGAACAAGGGCCTTGACATACAGAGTGACTAAGGCACTTTTAAGCAGTTGTAAGCGGGTTTGTGGGCGTTTGCACGATGCTTAGCAATTCTAAGCTAAGCGCATACAAGCGCACACTTGCACAAACCTGCTAACTACTACTTAATAGTGCTTACTCCCGCTAACCTCCGCGCTCATTTCTTTGAAAGAAAAGAAAATGGGGAGATAGGAAAGTGGTGAAAAAGGGGCACAAAGAGGGAAAGACAGTAGGAAAAACAGCTCGGGATGTGCAGGACGGGTGTAGGGAAGGTCCATAGCTGCCCATTTCTTTAACAGCAACAGCTGTGCATATGCAATAAATTTGGAGGGAAATATGAAAACTTCAGCCCCTGTGAGAAGGGTGAGGACAACAAAGTATGTTGTACTGCCAATTAAATATCAGTTTATGTGTCCAGCGGACATGTGTGCAAAATGGGCAGCTATGTATGGGGCATAATTTTTTTTGGGAGCAGATTGTCCTTTTTTTCTTTTTTTTTCAGGTGAGAGTGGAATGTGGGGTAGGGGAAGTAGGTATATTTGGGGAGGTAGGTTGGGGAGGTAAACAGAGAAGACAAATAAGACGCATATAGGGGCAGAATATGACACATGTGGTGGGTGAACACCATTGACGGCGAAGGATGTTTGGAAATCGTAAGCCCATGAACCCACATATGGCAACAGTGGGACTGAGATCCCCACCCATTGGCAGTCACCACTGCACCTTCACAGCCCAGAGGGTGGCTGTGCTGGGTGCTGCGTAGGAGGGGCAGGCTGACCTGTGAGTCACGCTACTCGTGCCTCAAGCTGGCATAGAGGATCAATGACAGAATGCTCGATCTCCCTATGCACCACAGCCTGGACAGTTCGAAGGGTGATAGGTGGCCCTCCTCTGCCCACGCTTGCACAGGGGGATGAGCCCTATCCCCTGCAGTGCTTCCACCTGAAGGTGGCACAGGGCCAATGGAGGAGGAGGTCCCAGGCTGGGCACCAGACCTGCTGGTGCCAGGTGCCATCGCCAGCTGAGGTGGGACAGGTGGGTCCGCTGGGACCGGCCTTGCCATACGTTCTATGTTTAAAAGGCTTTAATGAAAATATGGGTTAGTAACAGTCAACAGCATTCCCAATTAGTTATAACAGCATGCAGAAGTATTCCCATTAACACAACACACCAGAGTTCCAACAGTTGAACAGCAAGCATGACACATGCTTATATAGAACAACAGTGGACATTACAACAGCATGCAGGTTTAATTGATGGCAACAGGCCACCAATATTGTGGTATTTGAACAGGGCACATGCATCAAAATAAATTCAGATATTTATAAACCAATAGGACATATGTCCCAACAAATGTTTTGAGATTAGACATACCCATTGAGGTGTGGAATTGCATTTTTTAAGCACATACAATAGGTTGGAAAATTATAGCTCCATTAACAACTTATATATCCTTCTAGTTTACACTGCATTCCTATTAACTGCAGCTATATGTCCCCTACATGTATTATTACACTACCCAATTGTCCTTAAATCGCGAAATGGATTTTGCTAGATCTTTATATACATGGACTGTATCTGACATACAAACTGTCCGGGATGCAGATTTTACTGCTACATATTTTGTGAGTTGCTCAGACACACTACTGCTGAGATGGTACACTGACAGCTCTACTTTCCTATACTTATCTAGATATGTTTAGGTGAAATCATCAGTTATATGTTAACAGCTCCCTACATTTCTGCCAGCACAATGACATTTCTGGGGAACACAATACCAAGCTACTCATGTGCCAGATTAACCTGTACATGCTGGGCATGAACCAACAGTTGAGGACTGTAAATATGCTTAAAAGCTACTGGCACTTCCTTCATCCACTTTATATGGGACTACCCAACTGTGTGTTAACAGCGCTTAATACAACAGTACAATTTCTATAATGCAAGAGTACAACAACATATCAAAGAAAATGACACAGACACACTCCAGGAATTATACCTTTATTAATGACTCAAAACAGTTTTCTAGAGGCTCTCTCATTTATTTTATATAACAGTACATGCAGAATAATTATTAGAGAATTATTATACCTTTATTTATTGTGTTAAAACACTTTTTCAGGCTCGCTCATTTATTTTACATAACAGTACAAGTAGAATAATTACTAACCTGCCTGGTGGCACAGCCTTAGCAGCCTATTTGCATAGGCTTGCTGATTCGCAGCACAGACACCTCCAGCTTTGAAGTAAATGAAGTGATATTGAGACATACCTATCCATAGTATACACTAGAATAGCAATTCTTTCATACTTAATTCCATGGATACTTACTCAGTAGTAGGGCATTTTCCATCTCACGGGCCTCCTGGATCCACTGGTCCAGTTGATCCACCTTGCATCTCTTCAGGTCTGCGTGGTGGTATCTGACCTGCTCACCAGTCCGAGGGACACTTGTGGCACTGGTGAGTTCATGAGCTAGACAGTCCCAGGCTTCCGCTTTGTATTGGGTGCCCTGGTACTGGCCACGCAGGAGTCTGTCCTCATGATTATGGACAAGGAGCCAAACCATTACTTTTGACTCATCAATGCCCCAACGTTGCGCTCGAAAAAGAGAGCCCTCTCCAGCACCGGCCATTGCTGCCTGCAGATGGGAGCTACAACCAGTTATGGCAAGTATTCCCACCTATGGAGCTTAAATATGCATCATTTCTCGCACTTATTTGTGATTGGCCAGTTTTGAAAAAACTCAGCTGAAGGTACACCTGCTTAGCAATAGGTAAACTTCCATTGCTAAGTATGCGTGTGTTAAAAGTGCATGTTTATGAAAAGCTGTCATGGCTTAGTGGTTCAATATTGTGATTATGGAGCACAGTATCCTGGGTTCGAGGCCTGTCATTGCTTTTTATTTTACTACTGGCCAGACCGGCTAGGAGGTGTGGCTGTGTTTTACCGGCTTTGCTCAACTTTGCCTGACGTTGCTCTACATTGCCTGACGTTGCTCTACATTGCTCTACATTGCCCAACATTGCCCGATGTTACGCTGGTTAGCACGGTGCCCAGCTACTCACAAACATCTTCTGTTTGTGCTCGTTTGTGCGATGAGCAGCTCTGCGCAAAGCTATTGCACTAGTTAAAGCAGTACTCAGCTACGAGCAATTACATTTAAATATGCTTAATACTGGTAAACTTTGCTTAGCAGTGCTTCACATTGCTTAAGATACGTTACTTATGCATCAATCAGTATGCATAACAATTTCACTTATATATATATATATATATATATATATATATATATATATATATATATAACATGTATTCACTACTACATATGCCATTTCAATGCATTTTACTAAAATTTAAATGATAAATGTCAGGAATTATTTTTATATACAGATTTCCAACAGAAAATAGAAAGGGGAGTGGTGCGACTCGAACCGGAAATGCCTCCTCTTTGTGCGAAGGCTCTACCACTATGCTATCACTATTTTGCTTAATTTGCATATAAGTTTCTTATTATCCTCTTTGATGTCTAGACTGCTAACTGTAGCTAAGCAATGGGCAAACCCATACAAACACGCGCAAATACGGGCAGCTATATCGGGAATAATAAAAAAAAAAATTAAAGTTTTACATTTTATAATTGTACAGGGGTTTAGAATATGGGGGAGTGTAGTGTTGGGTATGTACACATTTGAGCGGACTCACTCATGTAGGTTGACATTTCCCAATTGAGAGACTTGCAGGGGCATGGATTTTTGGACTGCTCAGCAGTCCGACACCCCCCCTGCACTCATGCATGCTCCATGTTAGCCTTAGAGTTGAGGCAGCGCATCCTCATTAATATGCATGACGCACTGCCATCTTACTCTTAGACTGGCGTTTCCGTGTAAGACTAATCTAGTCTTACATGGAGGATTAGTAAATCCTGGGGTATGTGTTTTCTATTTTTCCCTTGCTATCATATTTTCAATATAGTAAACATGTTTGGAGATGGCTTCGTATGCATCTCTACCTGTCCTTTATGTAAAGTTGATTTATCTCTTTACAGGATGTTCTTACAGGCACTGAAGTTTGCACAATGAATCTGGAGCCATACATATTTTGTCCTGCCAATTTACTTAGCAATTCATTAGGCTGTGTGGGATGTTATATGGTTACTACAGCTGGGGCTTTATCCAGTATCTTTAATGACCACTGTGTCTTTGCAAGAGCTAGAATCAACCCTATTTTATTGGCTATTTTGTTAACTTGATAAATGTCCATAAATATGGGGGAAATGTATATATATATATATATATATAATAGGCCTACATTTTTAACCCTTATTTTTGCTCACACCTTATTAATTGAGCTTAATTTCTCTCTGATTCTTTCTTTATATGGATATAAAATGTGCCCTTACATTTCTTAAATGAAGTGGACAATTTCTTAGCATGGATAGTTATCTGATTTTTCATCTTATTTCTGGCTTATCTATATGCTGTCTTCTGTATTCTGTTTCTTTATGCTTCATAAATGCTCTGCATTTACCTTGATCTTTTATGACCTCTCATTATGAACCACTATAATGTGTTTGTTCTAATTTTGATTTATATGTGTTACACAGGTCTTTTGCTTTAAAGTCACTAAAGTTTATCTGCCATCATTGGTCATCCACACCATTCTCTTAAATTTGTTACACCTTTCTAAAAATGTTGTCAGAGTCTGCTCAGTTGAAATCCACAAATTGAAGCTTCACCTGCCATGACTCTGTAACTAAACTGAATTTGGACTATTCTATTTTAGTAATCATTGGTGTGCACAGCAGTGTTCACTGTGTGCCACTGGTTCATAGGGATATCACATAGACTGTCGTATGACACATAAGCATGTACCACCAGCCATACCTACATATACAATCACTCATACATCATATGGACTGTTCCCATTCCAGATGTGGACATATATTGTACACACTATAGTCCTTTGAACAGGAGCAGAAGGGGTCCATGGGGAGTGGGCAACTACCTCATACATTCAGCATGACAAGAGTGTCATCAACCACTTGGTAGCTGTGGTTGTGGACAGTGTAATGAGAATACAGGGTGGTATATTATATTATATTTGGATTGGCTGCTGCATGTTACATGTGGATATTGCTGCAAAGGTATTGAGACAACCATGGTGTCTAATGCATTGTATGTGTGGCTGTGTGTCAGTTTGTGATTTAGTGCACATCACTACTGAGATCTTCTGGAACATGGTCATCCCAAATTTCCTACATTTTGGATGGTTGAAACATTTCACATGGAAATCCAACACATACATGACCATATGCATCAGACACACTGGCAAAGGGCACAGTGAACATGACAACCACAGCAGATGTGTGATGTATAGTCTGTTAATAAATTACTACTATGTGCTCAAAAGATATGTACAAACCATTGGCTAGGCTGCAGGTACTGAAGTGTGGGGATATATATCAGTCTGATTATGTGGCTTATAGGTCAGAAATTTAGCTAAATGGTGGTAGGGAGAATATCATCTGATTGTATGTCACTGTCCTTGTAATTTTTAAGTAATCTTGAATGCCAGGATCAAAAGGTGTTGTTGTTACACTGTGCAGAGCATGCACATTCCTACAGCTCATCTATGCAGAATCTGTATATAACCAGGCTTGTATAATGCAAACCATACAACATACCATTGTGCAAAACTGGGATGTGTGCTGGAGGGCCAGACATTTATATACACAAAATAAGTTACATTTGTAGGGAAATTTGTGTCTGTTATGATGCAAATTCTGCTGGAATTAAATTCATTAACTAGTTTGTAGGCCCTGTGCGCCTTCTAGTCATGGTTCATTGTTGTATATGGTAATGACATGTCTCTGGTAGCAGAATGACAGTATACCACATGAACAGAGTGTTGCACTTATACTGGACAACTGTGCCACATCATATGCATTTTAAATGTCCACAGGTGGGGCTTTCATTGTGCCTTACTTGACATCAGACAATATGCTCAGTACTGTAAAATTGTCATTTGGTAACATGTAGTGGTTTTATTCTGTGGTTCTCATCACATAGTAACATATGCATCCATCTCTCTCTCTCTCAAAAAACTTGCACACATTTCTGTATATGCCTGTCAGTGCTGCCATACCATGTGCCATGTCATGCAGGAACATACATTGCATACCACCCTATATTATACATGATTGGTTTGGTGCACATGGGTATGACTATGTTGAGACATATCATTCCGGAGCTCAACATTTCCCCTGGCCTATATCACACATTGTTGTACAGACACCCATTGGTGTAACTTTGCAGTATCATATTATATGCATGTTTTCCCTTCCCAGTATCCTACATTATGCATGGTTGGTCAACCATCCAAGGGTGAGTCTGTGCAGTGCCATTGCACAATTTAATGGTCATGCATAAATGCACTTTTTACTGGAAAGCACAGACAAGGCCTTAATTTCATTACCGCCAAATCAATATCTTCAAGTACTGTATATTCAGACCCTGGACAAGTTGCAATCACTGCCAAAGTGTCTATGGTTAAGTTAGCATACCAGAACTATGGTGTACATCTTAAATGACATACACTACAGAGTTGTGCTTCTTCTGTGCATTGTTTGCTGGCTTTCTTGCTGGTGTAAGCCATGACCCTGTAAAGTATGCCACGTCTTGTATCAGATGATGCGTTTCTAGTCTATTAATACACTGCAGAATACACCCCAGACAGACGGTGGAAGCATGGCTTGCTGCTGCGATAGTTAGCAAACACATGCATTCATGATCATCACAGACCACACACACTGACAGAATGAAAGCTACTTCTGTTTTTTATAAACTGGGGAATCATCCTCCCCAGGCATCCATTTTGATGCACATGTTCAGTCTACAGTAGTTATGATGTTGACTATATCTGTGATGCAGCTCTGCATAATAGCTATGATCTTGTCCACGTTTCTTGGTAGGTAAAGTCATCCATCCAGTTGGGCAACCATTCACTATGGACACTTATGAAGGGCTCTACTTGCTGATGATTATAATATGCCTGGGTCTATGTTTAATTGTCAAAGAAAACAGTCGAACAGCACTTCATCAAATGCTAAAAATGAAATCTCCTATTCATTGTAAAGGCTTTTCAGCATAAAGAAAATCATCAAATAGTTATAGTTGGCCAACATCGTGAGCACCTGATGATGCTGGCAACTGAAACTAAACAAAAGTAACATTTGGAAAAACACCTTCTAAAGTGCACACTCTGTAATATAAAGTAAAGAATGCCTTTTGCATGTTAATAAATAACTGCATTACCCCCTTATAAAGGTGCAGTCTAGGATTTGGTATATATAATTAGCAGGGGGTGTGAGGGACTGTTTCTGGTGTTTAAGAAATCATCCCGAAGCCCCCCACACCCTCCACTAATTATAAATATATATACCAACTCTGAGATTGCATCTTTATAAGGGGATAATATTATTTATTAACATATAAAAGGGGTTATTTACTTTATTTTAAACAGTGTGCACTTTTGATGGTGTTTTTCTGAATGTTACTTTTGTTTAGGTTTAGTTGCCAGCATCATCAGATGTTCATGATATTGGCCAGCTATAAGTTTTCAATGATTTGATTTATGATGTAAAGCCTATATGATGAAAAAGAGTTTTGATTTTTTGAATTTCATTAAATTCCACTTGACAAATGATTTCTTTGACGATTATACATGGACCCAATATGTCCATGGCATCTCTGACAGGCTGCTGGGTGGTGCCCAATGTTAGAATGCAGACTGTTACCATGTTTTAATCTGCAGTGGTCCTGGATATCCAAGCATGGTGTTTATATCCCAGATCTAGCGCATGTTGCCCTGAATGTCAAATGTGTGTGCATCTATCCATTAAAGTTACAGCTTTTCATGGTCAATGCATTGTAATGGAATCAAAATCAGTAAAGGCACTTTGTGAGTTTTAGCTGTCATCTTAGGGATCATGACAGGTGTTGGCTGGCTAATGCTATCATGCTCACAGTTATGAAAACAGGTCAATTCATTTTAACAGAATCCTCTTACTCGTGTAAGTAATACTGATTTTCTTAGGCCAGCAGTGTGGACTACACCATATAGCAATTTTTATTATCTCATATGATGAGATGGGACAGTAGCATGGCCATCTGCATAGCAGCATTACTCCACGTTTTACCCTTGCAGCCTGGGGTTTCTTGGATATTTTTGCCCCAGCTTTCTCAGTGGAGCAATGATCTGTATTACAGACCACCCTCCATTTGTAGAATTAGCTTTCTGCATTTATTTATAAAATATAGTTGTGAGTATTAGTTATATGGTGTTGGAGTTAGCTGCAATGCCACAGACTTGGACTCCTTTTCAGTTTACCTTTAAAAACTCGAATCACAGTGGTTCGAGTGCTCATATGAGCAACTCGAAACTACGAAAGTGTAAACATCGACAGTCCTTAGTGTTCGAAAAATAGCAAATTGAAAAGCAGATTTGCTGTTTTTTTAACATTAATGTGAACAAAAAAAATGAAGTGCGCCCCTCACACACCCCCTACTTTATTATTCTAACTCCGAGATTGCACTACAGTGGGGAAAGGAACCATTTTCCGATCCCCACTATAGTACAATCCGCCCCAGAATGTCTAATGTGCAATGAGCAAATCTCACTGGGCATTCGCTCATTGCACATTCAAACCTTTTTCCGTTCGGCGTTTGCAAATCTTGCAGACTGCCTTTTGCACAAGTGCTGTTCGCCTGTTTACAATACGCACATCTAAAGGTAAACCCTCCTTTTCATTAGACCAAAAAATAATGTCAACAAAAATGGTGATAGCTCTGTGTTGCTAGTCTTAGCCAAGAGGATCAAAAAATCCCTTTGGTATTAAGTCGCAAAGAAATGAGAGTTTAAACATTAAGTGATATGACAGGAATAATATCAAAGGGCATATTTTCAAGTGATCTGCAAAGGTCACTATTGGATTCTGAGCATGTGTTCTGCATATTACATTTTGGAAGATATTAAACTGAAGAAAATGGTTCAGTTAAAAGTTAAAGAAAACTTTTTGTAACTAGATTATATTTATGTATGTATTTTATGTAAATACATATGCATTTTATGACATCTGCATGCATTCTCAACACAACAAAGGCAATATAAACAGAGCATATATCAAGACATAAAAGGAGATCAAAGAACAGAATGGTGAATCCAGCAGTAATAGTGAAGTGAATTAAAGAAGGAAAATGTCACAGCATCAGTAAAACAGAACACAATATCTGCACAAGACACTGTAGCATGGACTGAAAGGAATGTTATGATGTTTAAACTAAAGAAGCATTCACTGGAGAATAGGTTACCAGACTCGTCCATGCTGAGCCTCCTTAAAACACTGAAATTTCCATGTACCTTGTTTAGATAAAAGACAAGTTCTTAGGACCTCCTCGGGTGAAAAAAAGGTTTTTTGTCCTATAAAAAATCAGCAGATGTTAGGCTGCATTGCAGCCAGGATTATTGAAAAAAAAAACAAGACCTGCCTTAGTAATAAAAGGATACAATATCTTAGAAAATACAAGGCAACTGAGCCTAGTGGCCATTTACACCTTGTCAATAGCCATCCTAAAACCTTGCCATCTTTTTCAAAGAGAGCTAGGCCAGCCAAGCTATAGGCAAATTTGTAAATACCCAGCCAGTCAATCATTTAGTTCTTGTTTGAAGAAAGACAATATAATACATTGTTTAATGTGCAGTATATGTGTATTGCAGAGGTGAAGAAGGCTCTGTGTAATGAATCTCTCTCTCTCTCTCTCTCCCTATCTCCACTGTGTTTTATTTGCTGATGTTTAGATCTCTGGTTGTTTTATTAGTGAGACTGTTTGATTATGAATATACAAAAAATTCTGTTCTAACGGGTCCCTAACAGCATAGAAGGGTAGGCAAATGAGTCTAAAGAGTACTGAATAAAGGGCAAGTGCTTCTAGTCTTTTCTGTAGCTTAGGGGGTCTGAAGCCAATGACCTTTTTATTTAGGAACTTCTGGGGTCTTTCCAGTTGTGTGGCATGTCTAGTGAGTTACATCTCAAAGGGTGTATTGTACTGTATGAGTGATATAAACAAAATAGAATATTAGGGGGAATGACTTATTTAGATCTATATGATATTTCTATTAAAAGTAGGACTTTCTGATAACTAGTGCAACATGATGTTCAAATGGTAAGGGAATTATCAATCCAGGTTTCAAGACCTCATATCTACAGTTTCATTTTGAAATAGAATGTATCTATGCTATAGGCTGGTCGGTGTCTACCAAGTGAAACAATGTTGCATTTTTTTTTCATCTAATTTGAGCCCATTATTCTATATGCTTAAATGTTACCGAGCCCAAACAGTTAAAATGTACTCTTACTTCAAGCACTTTTTTTTTAACAGTTGTTCAGATTCCTCAGTAAGGAGATGGACTTTAAAAAAAAGGAGAAACACTGCATTTAATAGATAAACTGAGAGAAATGAGTTTTGGTCAGCATACAAAGATCAATCAGTATCAGTTGTTTTGAATTTCTTCTTTCTTCCAGGTTAATTTATCAGAAAACCAAATCCATGTAGTTCAAGTACTGGATTCATAAATTTTGATCAGAGAAACATTTAATACTAACCACTCATAATTTCTGTGGAATCTGATTACCTGGTTTGTTTGGTCCTGAGTATTTCCAACTGAGTTACAGGCTAGGTACATTTTGTTTCATAGACTAATTGTAGTAGGGAGGGTGGCCACGGTGGTGCAGCGGTTAGCATTGTCGCCTCACAGTAAGAGGTTCTCCGGTTCGATTCTCGGCTGGGTTGTCTTCTGTGCGGAGTCTGCATGTCCTCCCTGTGGTTGTGTGGGTTTTCTCCGGGTGCTCCGGTTTCCTCCCAACGACATGCAGTAAGTGGATTGGACGCACTAAATTGGCCCTAGGTGTGAGTGTGTGCATGTGTGTGCCTCCTATGGAAGGTTGGGCACCAGGCTGGCAACTCAACACTGTAAAACTCCACTGCCAATCATGAGTGGACAGATGATCTGCTGTGGCAACCCCTAACCGGGAAAAGCCAGAAGAAGACTAATTGCAGTAGTGAAGTCTTTTCTTAGAAATAGAGCACAAAAGGCAAAGCCAATTGTGCTCTGGATCTTATAATTATGAAGTTTATAATACTAATGAGCATACCCTGCTATTCAGAAACATACTCAGCTCAATCACAGTATGCTGTGATACCGCCCACGGCTGCATTAATTAATTAGGAGGAAATTTACAGCCCATTCTACTGCTAATTAAAAGACTTACCTGTGAATATCACAAGACCAGAAGAGAAAGAGGAAATCCCACAGTTGCTGCGAGGAGTGACACAAAGAAAATAGATGAGCAAAGAAATGCCCAGGCCTTAGTATGTGCAAGTGTTATGGTACAGCAATTTGGGAAAACAATCAAGACACATTAAAGAGCTTACTGTAATGTTTAAATATTTTTTTTTACCATATAAATAGGTGGAAATGGGTAGAGCGGACAGTAGGAAAAATGGTCAGAAAGCTGGACAACATGCACAAGGATAACAGGGAAAGTAAAAAGAGGAATGAGGACAATAAGAAATGTTTTATATATATATATATATTTTTTTTTGTATTGGGTGCTCATTGTTTTATAGAAGGGAAGCTGGGGAAGGTTATCAAGGGAGGAAAAGGCGTGCTAACAGGTTGAAATACATAAGACAAAGACCACCAGGTGAAGTACTGACACACTGAGTATGGGTCGGTGGAATTCTACACAAGTAGTTTACTGAAGATGTAGAGGGCTGGACAACAAACAGAAGACAGCAGTAACATACCCTGATGGGGAGACCAAGATGGGAATTAGTTTGTGTATGGCTATCTGTAACACATTGCCAATATGATACCCAGAGGTATGTAAGACAGTAACCTGGCCTCCCTCCACAATGAGCCTTGCCTGAGGCAGCTACAGCAGATACAAGCATCAATCTGACTCTGATAGCTGCAAATTACCTCTTCTAGTTGGCTGATACAGGCTTACTGCTCTATCAGGTTGCCCACCCCCTCCAGCAACTTCCTGTGCATCACAAATTACTCATCCTAAGCAGTGTTATTGAAGGGACCAATGGCATTTACATCTGGTGAGGCATCCCCAGTGGTGGGTGTCTTCCTGCCTACCCCACTCCCACTGCACTTGACAGGGACACAGACCTGGCTCCAATTAAACTAGAGTAGGTGATGGCTGGGACTACTGGGGGGTTCTGAAGTCTGTGTCTCACCACTGGCACAGCCATGGCAGATGCAAAAGAAAATGCAAACAGAGAGGAAGAGATATAAATGTATAGTATGACAAAGGGATGGAGGGAGGGATGGAGGGAGGAGGTAGGGATAGAGAAAATGACCTGGGCATCAGATGACATAGAGTGTATATCAGTCATAAAATCATGTGGCTACACAATACTGAAGCACTAGCATTTACATTCTGGCCATTTTGCAGCAGAAGCCTACAGGTACTGTACTACTGTCCCTATACTATGATGTGCTGGTAGAAGAGCAGTGAGAAATGTAGACATCCCTGAGGTATAGGTGCTGATGTGCTGTGGTACAAGTGGGCAACACTAATCTTGTGCATCCGAAGACCTTTGGCACCAGAGTGATACTTTTTGCCTCTGCCCTCCTATCCTTTCTTGAAACAATCAACCTAGCATGAAACAATGGCAAATACATATCATCACTGTTTCTAGATCTCTCAAAAGCATTTGATACCATCTCCCACTCTTTCTCCTGTCCCAGCTCTCATACTTGCACCTCTCTCCTTCAAACTTAGCCTGGTTCTCCAGCTATCTATCCATGCGCCAACAAGCTGTGCAATGGAAATAGTCAACCTCTCCCTTCTTACCGACACTCACAGGAGTTCCACAGGGATCTGTACTCGGCCCACTCCTCTTTAAAATATTCATCAACAACTTCCACCACTCCATCCCTGGTGCCTCAGTTATGCAATATGCAGATGACTCCACCACCATCTGCTCAGCCTCCTGTTCCTCCAGACTTCTACTCAAAACCCAAATAGCCTTCTTCAAAACAGAATCATGGATGCAATCCAATCACCTAGCCCTAAATGCTAACGAAACAAAACTAATGATTTTCACTCCTACCAAAAACTCCCAATTCAACAGAAACCTGTTTTCCACTAAAAGCTAAAATAAGACCCCTCTAGAAATCGTTCCCAGTACCAAGCTACTTGGCATTACCATTGATGAAAACCTAAAATTCAACTCCCACATCTAATCCGCAATCAAGAAAAACCATCAGAAAATCAGTCTCCTCTACAGACACAACTGCTACCTCACCTCGTCCTCCCGACAAACCCTCACATCTACCTTCCTTCTCCCCTCTCTCTTGTATGGTGCTCCCCTATTCTCCAACCTACAACTTGGCCTTTGTTCCAAACTTGAAGCCTGCTACTACAAAATCTGCAAATTTGCAACCAATTCTAAAAACTCATCCCATCACTGCCACTCTCTACAGACCCTCAATTGGCTAGAAATCCCCAACCACCTAATATACCTACAACTTACAAGAGCCCACAAACTCATCTTCAAACCTACAGAATGCCCTTCTCTCGCCGAATCTCTAATACCCTACACATTAAGCCGCTCCCTGACATCCGAAAGCCAAAACCTCCTACATGTGCAGAAATCCTCACATACCCCAGGCCAACTGCTACTATCTTACACCATAGCCAAACTATGGAACTCTCTATCCCCCTCCACTACACAACATACCAAACCACAACAACTTCAAATCCATGCTACTCTCTCATCTGTCCTCCAAACTAGAATGCCCTTCGCATGCTCCTACCTAAACACCCACCCATAATTAATTCCTCACCCCTCTTTAAAAAGATATAGGACCAGTAGTCTATCCCACAATACTACATCCAATTCTCTTGTTCTGTTTTTTATCCATTCTCCCTCTCATTTGTATTCTACACTCCATCAAACTAGGAATGTTTGAATTCTATTATGCATTATAACTACTCAAATGCTATTCCAGGCTAATCAACTATATTCTATATGCACAATAATCCATTCAAATTATTGTAAATCAACCAGAAACCTCCATACATCCTTTAATTAAAATTTATAAAGATTTCAAACTGAACGTTCACAAAGAAACTAGCATCTAGTATGAGTTATTTTTGCCTTTTTGCCAAAGATGATCAAACATCCTTTACTTGTAATATATAAAGATTTCTAACTGAATATTGACAAAGAAACTTCCACCTATAATGACTTTTCTTTGCCAAAGCTGATCAAATGTCATAATTTGTGTCTGTATATCCTTCCTAAAAATGTTATGCATGCAAGCCTTTGGCTTATTTTATATAGTTTCAGAATGATATTCTACTAATGTAACATCTATTTTTTATTGTAAAGTTGTTACTTTCTGTAATTTTTGTACTATGTATTGCAGCTTTTCTCCTCGGGTCTCCACTGAAAACAGGCTACAAGCCCAGCTGGACTAACCTGGTTAACAAATATTAATAAATAAATAAATAAATAAATATACCCTAAGCAAAAGGTTAAATACCTACAACAACAATACCACTCCAGAGGGCAAACAAAAATTACTGACCTGCAGAATTCCATGTTAAACATTCAGAATTCCAGAAAGTATTCAATCCCTAATGTACAAATCTTAAGATAGGCATGAATACCTTTACAGGGCCAAAGTATACAATAAGCCACATACTCAGAATCATTACATTTATAAAGAATGAAAATTAATGACTAGGCAGTCATGGGAAATAACATTTACAAGACTGCCCTTTCACTGGCCTCTTATTTACAGCAGTTAAAATGATCAGAATGGTGCCTCCTCATGTTACTTTATTGGTACATGCATTGCTCACCAAAACAAGGTATGCCAGTAGCATCAGACACCACCCTGATATGATTCTGCTAGGCAGCCACTTTATATTGTGGGATGCTCATAAGATCCTACAGGCAGGAACTTCTGGTGGTCTCTATGCAGCAAATGTAAAATTATTCTGCTGCCTTTGCTGCACCACCAGTGAGTGCTGCTAAACTCAGTGCCTTTGGAATATCTGGCCATTTGGCAGATCACATTCCAGTAAACTATAAAATTCCTGTTGTGGTCATGCTCATTCACATTTTTGGTATGTGCTGTGCAACATCAGGCAGTTTGTTAGCCAAACCTGTCATGGTGTGATCACTCTGTAAAATGATGTGGCAAGATGAAGATAAGCCCCCGGATTTATGAAGCTCGGCGCAAGGCCGGTGTAAGGCTTGCGCCGGCCGTGCGGCATAGATGTGGAGTAGTTGCACCATATGCATATTAATGAAGGCGCGCAGCCGCCACAGCCACGTGCACAGGAAACGTGCACGAGTGCAAGGGGCGTATCGAAGTTGCGCAGGTAGGCGTGTCAATGTCGGCTTTCGAGGAGCAACCTAAACTGCTGAATATTATATTCCGCCAGCAATAGTAATCGTACCTATCAGTGTCTATGGAGACTGAAATGTATGCAAAGCAGAGTCCCTGCGAACAGAAAATGAAGACTCAATCACAAATGCACAGTAGGGAATAACGGGCCCTACCCATGAACAAATGACAGGAAAACCAGGTGCCTGTAGTCCAACGTAGTGTTGATAGCTATACCATGTGGAAGTGAAATGTATCAGATGTTAGCGTGCCGCCAGTAGATACGTCCAGTCCAATGGAGGGGGTCACCAGCCTACCCATAATTTGAGGGAGGGAACATAGCTGTGCAGATGTGTCCATAACAAAATACACAAGGAGAAATGTAGATATAGGTAGTGACTGTATGTCTGAATCATATCCCACAAGCCATGTAATAGTCACATACAAAAGGTATGTCTGTATTTCACATACCAAATGTGATAGGCAATAGCATACGCATGTAAACGAAACAGAAGGAGCATATAAATGAGCCATAACAACACGGACACATGTAGGCTGAAAGGAACAGTATGATCCATACCGTCGACCAAGATTACCACCTGTCCCACTTTGCGAGAGACAGTCCCTCTGTAGGCAGATGTGTCCTGACACAAACATGTAAAACTGGCAAATGTCCAGAGAATATAGGACATAATTCCTCCGTAGACGTCATGCAATAGTTGCATTAAACATATTTCACTGGATGTATAATACATAAATGTCATAACAAACAGAATAATATACCGAAATGCTACAAGAATAAGCTTAGGTATAGGCAAGAATTGTAAGTTCTATCTGCCGAACTGACCGTGGGTATGTGTCTGCCTGTAAAATATGCTGTGTTCACCGCAACTGTCACAGTAGGGTTGCCACCCTTACAAATGGCCAAAGTGGGACATGTTTGGTACAGACATCAGACTGTACAGACCGACACATACCCACAGCCAGTACAAAGGACAGAACATAACTGTTTTGCCTACAGAAAAGCGTATTCCTGTAGCATTTTAGTTGCTTATTCTGTTTCTCATAACAGTCAGGTATTTCAGATACAGAATTAACTGTTTAATGCAACTATCACATAAAATATCAGAAATATGTTTGTCCTAAAATCTCAGGACATTTGCCATGTTGACAATTACATGTCAGGACACAACTGTCCAAAGAGGGACTGTCCCTCGCAAAGTGGGACAGGTGGTAACCCTATGTCACACTGTGGCCAATTGAAAAGGTGGAAACACAACCGTCGACTGTGGGGAGGCAATGTCCACAACGGTAAAAACATGTGTAAGGAATAGCTTGGACATAGGAAAAGGTGCCATCCTACCAATGAGTAGAACAGGCTGGCAAACTCCGGAAGTCAGCTGTATAATCCGAATGTGTATGTGACACAGTCGAACGGGTAGTACCCGGATACACCAACCAAGCAATGAAAGTGAAGTAAGGGTGTGTACCTATGTGCGTGAGGTATATGTGGAAAGCAAACATGGCAGGGTAGTCCACACAACCATAAAGGTACCCGACACATGTAGGGTAGTCAATGTGTAACTCTGGCCGTGTCATGGGCCAACAACCAAAGTAGTGCTCTATGGGGTGTGAGTAATTCGCGTGTGAGGGGTGTGTGTTTAATGGTAAATTCCTCAAAGGCGATACTTGTGTCGTATGCAGAAAAGGTGAACCGGAGGTGTATGAGGGGGCAGCAGGTGAAGTGGAAAGAAACACAACCTCATGTAGAAACAGCTACAAGACAAGCAGACAGGCCATAGTGTAGAACATAATCCCACAAACATATGAATATGGAAATATGCGAGACAAATGTATAGATACGGCACCGTCACATACCCACAGATGGGTCCTGATGGAACTGGCCATAACAAACGCAACACACCTGGATGCATAATAGCCTACCCAGCATACCCTCCACAACACACAACCTGCCACCATACCAGAACGTCCACCAAATCCAGCCGTACTTGGTCCACTGGTTTGTTGCAGAAACAGCTACACACAGTGACCCCTACGCATATGTAGTAGGTATTGTCATCCTAGGCAGTGTCAGGATTGCAAACCATGTATCCCCTGCAGGTAAAACCCCCTGCACGTTTACGTGCAGCCACAAAAATCTTCGTTATCTAACTTGTTTTCGTTTTGACCAATTTTTGGGATATCCCTCACGGGATGACCAACTTGTGTAAATAGTAGAATGGGTATGACGACATGATGTCCAATCCAGTAGATATCTGGACACAAGTCAGAATGTGCAGTGGAGGTCCATGACACTGTCCAGCCCTAAGTTGGCATGCTTAACCTACCACCCAGGATAAAATACCTTCCCGTGACGCACGTGTCCAGACACGAATAGGAGGGAGAATATAATGCACACATTTGCAAAATGGAAAACGGCATGAGGGCGAGAAAGACACTACGTAAACAGGTCAACCCTGATCAAGTGTGAGGGACACTGACTGTGTGCAGTCGTGACTGACCATACCTGTCAACCTGTGTGAGCAAGATATCTGGACAGAGCCATGAATATAAGTGAGACAAAGGTCCAAAATCAGAGACAATCTGTAAACATATCTCTTAGAAACATAGAATTTGATAGAATAACAGTTTGCACATTGGCATTAATGTCTGGAGTATGAAGTCTGAAACCCAACTGTCTGTCAGCACGTTCTGACTGCAGTCTTTAATGCTGAGCTACTGCCATGCCAGAACACAACAGCGTATTACAGAGGTCCGTGCCATACCACTCAACTGTCCGGATATTCGCAGAATGACTAGGGTCACCACCTGTCCCACTTTGCGAGTAACAATCCCTCTGTAGGCAGTTGTGTCCTGTGAAAAAAATCAAGACATAGCAATTGTCCTGAGAGTTTATTTCCTACTTTACTTTAATAGTCGCATAAAACAGTTATTTTATATATGAATCCTCAATATGTTATGTGAAGTAGCATAAGCAATTCAAATGTTACTAGAATAAGCTATTATATGTACAAAAAAGGTTAAAGTTCAGTAGTATGCATGGCTGTAGGTATGTTTTGTCCTGGAAAATCTGACATCTCTACAGAACATGTCCCACTTTGGGCAGTCGAAAAGGTGGCAACCCTAAGAATGACCACAGGTTCGCCCCATAGTGTTGGTGTGTGCCTCCGACAATCTGCACCAGTGTGGTAAATAGCTGAGAATTGACGTCACTAAATAATGAGAAATATCCTGAGTATAAGACTTCACAACCTGCAGAAAAGTCATGCTAATGCAAAACCTAGCATTCTATCAATGTTCTAAGCTTGTAAGAGCAATCGTTAAAATGTGTCCCTAATTGCCCCCCCCATCGTGTAGGTTTTGCGCAGGTTCAGTGCTCTAACAGGTTGAGAGGTATGGTCCGTACATATTTACAGAAACAGCCCTTCACACTTGTGTAATGTACAACTGCATACCTGTAGTCACTTCATGTCCAAAAATAATAATCCCTGTATGACTGTATACAGGTAATAGTCAAATGTGAATGGGAACACCCCTCACCGTGGATTATGGACTATAACAAACCCACCCATAATATGTAATGCCAACAGAATAATCTGCTGACAGGTGCCCAAACACCCGTGTCTATAAACACAGGTAAAACTTCAAAATAGGGAGATAATCCCTATCCATATGCTTCTTCTGACATTTGACCTCAGCCAGGGAAGTTCCGTTCACCAGGTGGACAAGCCTAAACCCAGATCATTACATGAACACCCTGACAATCAAAGACCTGTATGTGGCTGGACTATATGCCTTGGTGTTCTGCATATCCTCGGAGTGATTAACAATGCAGCCGGAGTCCACAGCAGTAGGCAATAGGGAATGTGTAATATGTAGTACCGCCTTCTTCCCAGCTAAGTACTATGGGTATGCATATTAATGAGGGAGAACACCAATAGAATAGTGGTTGCGGTATCCGGCCGATGTGAATGCAGTCCCGGTTGACCTACGACCACTGCACATATAACTTGAAAGTGTAATGAAAGCGTTTGTGCAGTACACATTTAAATATGTAAAGGTGAACGTGTGTTTCGCAGTAGTCTGTAAACTGGAATACAGATATGTAACTGTTACGGTCAGAATTATGAAAGTTCACGGAAGCACAATTATCTATGAAACACATGTAACCCACAATAAGGATATGCAGCGCACCTGCGCGTGTGTAATCTGCTCACAGAATTAAAAATGAATGGTGTTTTCCCCACGTTCTATGTACATGGCTCATACCTCTTAAGCCTGTAAAGTACGAAACCGGACAAAGCCATGACAACAGCTGGTACAAATAGGGACAATCCCCAGATATTGCCCTAACAAACATAGAAAGTGGATAGAATAACAGGTTATACACTAGCATGGATTCTCTGAAGGGTATGAAGTCGTAACCTGAAATGTTTGTCATTATTTACCAACGCCAGTCTTTAATGATATGCCACTAACTTGCCAGATAGACACAAGGTTATGAAAAATGGACCAAAGATAAGAGGCAAACAGCTGTACAAAAAAAAGGGC